>NW_004949115.1:5733041-5739843 GCF_000317375.1 Microtus ochrogaster
AGAAACTCACCATTTTGACTGACTGGCCAATGAGCTCATGGTATCCACCTGTCTCCACCCTACAGTGCTGGGATTACAAGAACATAAGGCCACTGCAGATTCTTGTGTGGTTGCTAGGTATTCAAACTCACATACTCATGCATGCGCAGAAACCACTCGTACCCACACAACTATCCCCTCAATCCTTGACATTATAGGCTGAAGTCAGTGTTTGTTCAGTGCATCTCTCAACCTCAATCTGAGACGCTTTTATTTGCAGTGGATGATAGTTAACACAGAGACTCACAAGCAGTCAAGAGGCAGAGAATAAGAGACTGCATAATGCTCAAACACTGCGCCCACCCAAGGCTCATAGATCACACTATAGAAGATGGGACAGAAAGACTATATGGTCCAGAGAATAACTATAAGGAAACATCTTTGGCATATATTATGGTGGCTGTACATATAAACTAACAGTGGTTATGAAAGCATGAACAAAACTTTAGCAAGGCCAGGCCAGACCAAACCCTAGCAAGGAGAAGGGAGTTGGACACACAATTCCACCCCCAACCATGGAGTAGTTGGTGGGTGTTAGCTGATGGGAAAAGATGGGTTTGTTTTCTCTGACACTGTGGTCCCTGGTAGGTCAACCATACTCCAGTGAAAGACTACACATACAAACATATTTGGGACAGCACTCATTGGTCTTGATGGTATTTTTAAAGGACACAGAGTTGGATGGATAGGGAAGAAGATCGGATCTGGAAATAGTAGGGATGGATACAGCCAAGACATGTTGTGGGAAACTCTCAAAGAACTAATAAAATAAATCTATGTTACTTTTTAAAAGACAGTCTTTGGGCCATGGACCTGTAACTCCAGCACTAGGAAGACTGAAAAACGATCATAAGTTATCTAGTGAAACCCTGTCAAATAAAATAAAATCTCCTTTTAAATTCTTTCCAATAAACCAGGGGAGACAGAATGGTTCCTCCCATCCAAGTCACTAAGTGAGCCTGAGAAGCCTGTGTATACAGCCTGAAAAGGATGTTGAGAACAAACACCACAGTTTCTGTTAGATCTAGTACAGCCTTGGCTCTCAGCACCAATCCCAGTCAGAAAGGCTTATTTTGGACCAATTACGGTCTTATTCCTACACTATTACAGTTATGTAAAGTTTGTGTTGAAATCAATTACAGTCTTGTGCTTTGTTTTGTTTTGTTTTGTTTTCTGGGACAGGATTTCTCTGTGATCCCTGGTTGTCCTGGAAATCACTCTGTAGATCAGGGTGACTCTAGAACTCAGAGATCCGCTTGCCTCTACCTCCCCAGAGCTGGCATTGAAGGCATGTGCTACCACACCCAGCTACGGTCTTGTTTCTTAGTGTCTGTCACAGCAGTCACTGTTAGGCAACCAGGGCAAGTGCTTCTCTCCAGCCGAGGTGGAAATACTTGTAGAACTCATTGAGGCTTAGGATGGCCCAAAGTTTGGTACAGTCTTGGCTAAATATGCTTGCATGCTTATCTCAAGGCATCCGTGGAGTATGCGGGACAGCTGCCGATACTGTACAGGTAGTCAGGCTGACTGAACAACAGTCCTTTTGCTCACACACCCAGTTGGTAAAGCAAGAGAAAGTCTAACAGCTATTTATTAGGGAGCCAAATTACCCTATTCCCATCACATCTTTACTTCTTTATGGGAAAATTGACACCAAGAGTGTTTACAAATAGCAGTTTAAAGAACTATCACTAATATTAGCAGTGAGAACCTTTCCAGCTGCTTGGGGGCAGGGACAGTGAGATGGTTTCATGAGTAAAGCCACTTGATGCCAACCTTGGCAACCTGAGTTCCATCCCTAGGACTCACATGGCGGAAGGAGAGAAGCAGCACGTTGTCCTCTGGCCACACGTGTGCCTTGGCTTGTGTATACACACACACACACACACACACACACACACACAAACACGACTGAATCAAAATGTTTACAATCAAATTACTGCCGTCCTCAAAGACTAAACCCTGGGTCCCTCTTCTCCTGACAATGAGAACCACTGAGATATCTCTAAGCTTCTCTCTCTCTCTCTCTCTCTCTCTCTCTCTCTCTCTCTCTCTCTCTCTCTCTCTCCTGTGTGTGTATGCACGAGCATGATCACATCTTCAATTTTTTTATTCTGTTTTAAATTTGTTTTTTAATTTATTTTTCTCTCACACAATACATCCGGACCACAGTCCATCCCCACAACTTCCCTAGGCTTTCCAAGGAAGTAAAGTGTCCTATTTTTGCCTGCTGGAGAGTAGCTGCCATGGCTCTATTGCCTTCATGTACAAGGGTAACTAACTGTACTGCTCTATCTGTCACATCTGGGATGTTTCAGTCACATTCACACTCAGTTCTTTATGGAAAGAAGAAAAGCCAATAAAAAGCGCTTTCCATGTTCCTAAGTAGGGCCTCATAAAGCTACTTTTGCAATCTTTACCATCCCTCTCTGGCAAACAACACAGCAGAAAAAGAAAGTGGAGGCTTTGGGCAGCCCAATCAAGCTGAGGACTGGTTCAACAGATGATATAACTGTTGGCCCCCACTCCGCTTCTGAGTGAAGCCTGGTATAAAGTTACACAGCAAACCTTGCCTATGAATGCATATTTCAGGGGTTCCTCGCCTGCGGCTCTTGATGAAAACGAGAGAATTTCAGTGAGGCTGCACCTACTTGGGAGCCTACCCTTAAAAAGTTCGTTTTAAAGGAGTTCTGGGACACTAGACAGAAGAAAAACTGGCACTGCAAACTCTGATGCCATGTACCTGAGTTAGCATGGGGGCAAGCAAAAGATAATTCTCATGCTGTTCACCCCTTCCACCTTCGCATGCCTACTGATACCGTTATTGTTCCAGTCTTATTCAGGCAGCTATACTGTTGAGGTATTCAGGGGTGTCGCTTCCATGTCATTTGTAGAAGACACAAACTTGAAGCACACTTACTGGTCCTCTGGCTCTGAGCATCTTTCCACTCCCTGTCTCAGATGTTCCCTCAGTCTCGGCTGCAGGAGTTGTGCTGTAGATGCATTACCTGAGGCCGAGCATTCCACGGTCAGTTTTCCTCTGCATTTGACCAGTTGTGATTAGCTGTAATGGTCTCTGTCTTCTGCAAAGAGAAATTTCTTTTTTTAACTTTTTATTTATTTATTTCTGATTTTCGAGCCAGGGTTTCTCTGTATTTTTTGGAGCCTGTCCTGGAACTAGCTTTTGTTGACCAGGCTGGCCTCCAACTCCCAGAGATCTAAACCTCTCTGCCTCCCGAGTGCTGGGATTAAGACGCGCGCCTTTAACATAATTTCTTTATTAATTCTTTGGAAATTTCACTTCATGCACCACAATCCCACTCACCCCCCAGTCCTTCCACATCCTCCTCTTCCCCTACAGCAACTCCCAAAAATTTTAAAAATCAAAGCAAAACAAACAAGCAAACAAAACAAAATAAAAAAAACAATAGAACCAAAACAACACAACAACAACAAAAAAAAAATTCTGCCTCTCCATTACCTCTTCATTCGTCCTGGTGGCATTGGGAGCTGCGGTCTAGCACACTGTATATATATACCCTTTTGTCCAACCAGCTTTTCGGCAAACGTTCATTGCAATGAGGCTGGTTCAAGGCCTCTGGTTCCCGGCACACCATTCTCACTGGACCCTCACCGAAACTCCTCTCGCATATCCTGCAACTGCCACGTCATGGGGATCCTTTCGTGTCACTCCACACAACTAGTTCCTTCGTTGGGATAGAAGTTAGGGCGAGCCAACTCCAGACCTGGCTGTGGGCCTAGGGTGCTAGCTGAACTGGTCAGTCCAGGCCACTGGAGCCGCCCCCTCACGTGAGGGGGTGGGGCCAGCTCCCCCGGGTCCACGCCACCACAGTCAGCTCTCCCCCACCCCCCACCCGTGGTAAGCGGTGGAACCATCTCTCCTGAGTTGGGGGGGGGGAGGCTGCTCTCCCGTGAGGAATTGGAGTCAGCTCTCTTACTTCAGCGCGCGGGGCGGGGCCAACTATCCCAGGGCCAATGAAGGGTGCGGCCAGCTCAGCATGATCCCCTGATTCAGTGCTTAGTTCTCAAGACCCCCTAAGATGATACCGCAAACAGACTTTAACACAGACCCCAGCTGCAGCAGGACGATGGCCCTCGGGCGCGCAGCTTGGGTGCAGATAACATCCTGGCTCTCGGTGGAAGCACAGGCCACTAAGATCAGGGTGACTCTGATTGTACCATGGCCCCCAGGCACTAACCGACAAGGCCACAGGTTGCAGCCCCAACCCCAGGCTTCGGTGTAATCTTGGTTGGCAGCACAAACTCTGGCTGCGGTGGGACCATAGACCCAGACGTGGCCCTCCGCAGCAGCCGGGTCTGGATCTCACCATAGCCCCAGATAGCAGTGCGGATCACTCAGATCGGCATGGTCTCAGTGGCGTCATGACCCTCTCAGACACTAATGTGGCTCCAGATCTCTGGCATCCGTGTGGCCTTCGATGGTATAGGAACCTGGGACATCAACACAGACCTTGGCTGCAGTAGGGCCATGGACTCAGAAACGGCCCTCAGCTACAACTCTGGCCCAGATGTCACCATGGTCTCAAGTAGCAGCATAGGTTACTCGGATGCAGCATATCCCTTAGCCACAAACATGGATTCAGGTTGCTGGCCTGACCCCCGGGCATCCACACTGCCTCGGTTACAACATGGGCCACAGACCTCAACACAGAACCTGCTGAAGTAGGACCACGGACCCAAATATAGTCCTTGATAGCAATCCGGATGTCACTATGGCCTCAGGTGGCAAGCACAGGCCATGCAGATCATTATGGCTCCAGCAGTAACATGGCCCTCGATTAGAAATTTTTTTTTCATGAGGAATGAAAGATTTATTTATCTGTGGATTTAAGAATAATGTTCAGAATACAGTTAGAAATTATATATAGTAAAGTTGGCCATACCCACAGAAAACTACAAGCAAATAATGACTGTCGAGATAGGGAGAATTAGTCTCCCCCAGGGATGAGACCCCCCAATTGGTTATTTAATACCAAATGGTCAGACCTGAAATAATATACATACAAGCAACACAAAATGGACTCGGAAGGTTGCATTATATATTTCTGTATATATAGCAATAATACTAATAAAGGAGACCACAAATGTGAGAGAGAGAGTGAGGAGTCATGAGAGGGACTAAATAGGGGAGAGGGATGCAAGAAATAATATAATCTTTAAAATTGCAAAAAAGAAAAATCACATGATACCCCAGCACTATGTGCAACGTTTTATATAGTAGTTAAAAACAAAATTAAACTTTTTTAGTTTTTAAAATTCTAAAAGATTGTATGGGTATTTTGACTGCACGTATGTCTCTACACCACATGCACATCTGGTGCCTGCAGAAGCCAGAAGAGGCTGTCAGAAGCCACCTGGAATTACAGAAGGCTGTAAGCCATCATGTAGACGATAGGAATCAAACCTGGGACCTCTGGAAGAGCAGCCAGTGCTTGTAACTGCTGAGCTATCTCTTAAGCACCTAAACTAACCTTTAAAAAAAAAAAGAAAGAAAAGATGATTTTCTGCTAAATGAATTGAAAAAATAATAGTACCGGGTTTAGAACGGTAAAAAGAAAAAATCCTGGGCCAGCAATATGCTTCAATAGGTAAATGAATTTTTTGCCAAGCCTAATCTGAGTTCAATCCCTGGACTCACATGGTGAAGATAACTGACTTCCACAAATTGTCCTTACACACACACACACACACACACACACACACACACACACACACACACTGGGTAAATAAATAAACTCATGAAAAGAATATAGCCTGGGGAAGGTCCTGGTGAAAGTCAGATTTAGAACCTCTTCTCTCCTCAAGGAGGACATTAATAGTGAGAATCCTAGCTGCAGAAAACTCAGTCATTAGGACAGTGGGGGGTAGACACTCCATGAGAATGGACTCTGTACCCTTCCCTTCCTCACAAGCAGTCTCTCCTGCCGGCAAATGAAGGAGAACGCTGAAACACTATTCAAAGAGAGAAAGATAGTTCACACTTGCGAGGGTACCAGGGCCGAAGTCTGCTCCCACATGACAGGAACCTGACATTGGCTTTCTCATTTAGCCCAGGGAGGCAGAGTGATGGGGCCTCGTTCACACATTAAGGAAACCTTTATTTTCTTCTTGCCCCTTCCCTCGATTTGTTTTTCAAATCCATAAAACTTTTAGACCTTGTTCAGCTAACCAGATACTATATTTCAATTCAGATCAGGGGATTTCTGAATTCAGAAAACAAATCCTTACAGGAAATAAATTGCCTAGTTAGTTTAGAAAATATAGTCTCTTTTCCTCCTCGTTAATATTTATTATAGAAAAATTTACAATCCAATCATATACATATATATATAAAATCACTGATAATCTCCATTCAAGTGTTTCCCCTGTCTTCCTGTGTATGTACTGATGTTGTTATATTATATAAATAAATAATAAAATATAAAAATAAAATAAATATATAAACCTGAAATCTGCTTATATTCTTTTTAACAATAAATCATATTACAATCATCTAACTTTAAGTTTTTTTAAGGATAGGTAGGATATATGACTTTAAAATCTGTAATTTCTTGTGTCTTGTAGTCAGAAAAGGTGTTGTTTTTTTTAAAGAATTTGTATTTTTATGAATGAATATTTGCCTGTATATATGTATGTATGTATGTGCACCACGTGCATATCTGGTGCTCTCCAAGGCCTGAAGATGGCATCATATACCCCAGAAAAAAAAATAACCGGGCGG
>NW_004949115.1:5739943-5746144 GCF_000317375.1 Microtus ochrogaster
TAACCGGGCGGCGGTGGCGCACGCCTTTAATCCCAGCACTCGGGAGGCAGAGGCAGGCGGATCTCTGTGAGTTAGAGACAAGCCTGGTCTACAAGGGCTATTTCCAGGACAGGCTCCAAAGCTACAGAGACACCCTATCTCAAAAAGCCAAAAAGAAAAAAAAAGTATCACAGCAATAAAATGACTCCTAATAACATTCTGCTGCACTCAAAAGATCAGTGCCTTGCACGCCATTATCAGAGAAGCATCTTCCTGCAGCAGATGGGAACAAATACAGAGCTCACAATTGGACAACATGCAGAGTGAGAACACTCAGCCCTAAATTCCTCCCCTCAAGGCTCACGGAACTCTGAAGGAGGAGGCAGAAAGATCGTAAGAGCCAGTGGAGTGGAATACACCAAGGAAACAGGGCCTTCTACACACCACCAAGCTGATGCCCATATGAACTCACAGCGACTGTGGCAGCATGCACAGGGCCTGCACAGGTCTAAGTCAGATGGGGGTCCCAGTATGGAGAGGGGAAGCAGAACAAACCCCCATTCCTAACCCAGAAGCTATCACCAGCTAAGGAAAAATTAGTTTTCTCCAGCAGACTCTCACTAGGTTTATAAACCACACTTAAGAACAGGCCTCATACCCAGCAGTAGATGGCCAACATAAAATGAATACATTTGCTACTGGAATGGAGTTGAGGGGAGTTGTCTCACAATGCTTTGTCTGGGCTTTTTTCCTATTTACTGAGAGGCCAGCAGCAGCTCATCCGCACCACTCTGTGATTTCTAATTCTTTTCCCTACAAGCATATTCTGTAGCCAGACAGGAAAGTCCTTTTAACTACACACCCTAAGTAGTCACCCCAATTATTAACCACAAAAGACTGACAGGTACATTTTATTAAATACTACAGTTTTATCCACATCAGAATCCAAAACCATCATTTTGTCCAAGCCCTTTCTTTTTTAGGAGAGAGGTTTGTGCATGGTTGGCAAGCACTCTGCCCCTTACCTATACTATTAGCCCTGCCTTATAAAAGTCAACATAATTTCTAAAAACTGTGTGAGACACATTGAGGCTTCTCTTACACCCCCCCCCAAGCCCTTTGGAGAACCACAAATTTCTGTTTCCTTTAGACTCTTAGGATCTTCCTACACTGGTGATGGGAGAATAAAACTCACAAAGATTATTTGTTTATTTACCCTTAGTCTTACAGGAGGAAGGAAAATAAGAACATAGAGACATTTTTGCTCATGACTGTATGTGACAAGAAAAGCGGTTTATTTTTCCATGCCCTACCTTATCTTGGAGCCCAGGGTCCCTGTAGGTTCATTCCATGAAACCAAAACTTTTGTGCACTAAATCACAATCTGAAGGCTCAGAAAACAGACATTTTTGTTAGAACCAGGATGCAAGAACATTATGAATCTAATGCCAGGTTGAGCTGCATAGGAAGGCCCTAACTGGGGAGAAAAAAAAAAACTACTAAGATCACGTTAGGGAAAAAAAAAACCAGAAAATAACAAATACCAGAAACATAAAGAGGAGCCAGGGTAATGTCTCTACAGGAAGCGCTAGCCTCCCAAATAGGACTACCTGAGTTCAAACCCCAGAACCATGTACAAAGCTAGATGCAATGCCACACACCTTTAATCCACGTACTCCTATCACAAGATTGGGAGGCAGACATAGGATAATAACCTAGAATTTCATGGACCAACTAGCTAGCCTGGAGTATGCATCCTGGCAGAAACAAGAGAGAACCTACATCAACAAGGTAGAAGAAAAGAACCAACTCCCAAAAGTTATCCTCTGATTTTTATACGTGAACCTATTTTTATACACACAAATTAATTAATTAATTAATAAAATATGAAGAGATCATACTCCCTTCAAAAAGGATAGCAGATGGCTCATCAAAGAAAAGCACTTGCCTTGCGAGTTTGGTTTCCTGAGTTTCATCCTCAGGAACTATAGCGAAAGGAGAAAACCAACTTGGCCCTCCACACCCAGACCATGGGACACACACACACACAAACACACAAATAATAGTAATAACAGTAATAATAATAATAATAAACATTTTTCAAAAAATAACACTTTATCAATACTGTTTCTGCTGCTGCTGCCTGTTTTATTTTTTGCTATGTAGCGCTCATGCTGGATTTGAATTTGTAGCAATCCTCCTGCCCATCTCTCAAGTGTTGTGGTTATAAGCGTGAACCATTACATCAGACACTATTTGGTTTTTAGTTTGGTTTGGGGTTTATTAGTATTATTAATTATTATTATTGTGTATGAATGTTTTGCCTGTGTGCATGTCTATGCCCCATATGCTTGCCTGGTGCCTGCAGAAGACAGAAGACAGTCCTGGGTCCCCGGGAACTGGAAATGCAGTTGTGAGCCACCACGTAAGGACTGGAAATGGAGCTCTGCTCTGCTCCAAGAGCAGCCAGTGCTCTTAGCCTCTATCTCTCCAGCCCCTGGTTTGTTTGGTTTTTTTAATGTATGGTTTGATTCAGCATGAAGGTGGTTTTAATGAGGTACATCCCCATCACTGCTAATGAAAATATGAAATGTGACAGTTGCTATGTAAAACAGTCTAGCAATTTATCAAAGAAACAATTAACAGCTAAGACATAACTTGTATATTATGCAAATTAATCGCAAACAAGTATTCAAACAAAGCTTCTGCATAAATGTTCATAGCAGTGCCATTTAAAATCACTGAAGGATAAAAACAAATCAAATATCCTTCAGTCAGTAGTACATGGGTAATTAAAATGTAGTTCATCTGTATAATGGAATTTTATTCAGTCACTGAAAAGAAGGATTTACTGATAATATATAAGTGAAAGATGTTACATAGAGAACCACATATTCCATGATTCCATTTACAGTAAGTTTGCTCCCCCTCACCCTCAGGGGGCATGTTCTAAAACATCTCCTCTAAAACAATGGATGCCTGAAATTTCATACAGTAGTCAAATATATACATATATATAATATAATGGTATATATCATATAGTTTTTTAATATATATTTTTTCTAAATACACACATGAACTTATGATATATTTGCATACCCTAATAGGTTAATAATAATAAAATAATTATGTCAATATGTAAACAAAAGTTATATGAATATGGTTTCTCTCTTTCAAAATATATTAATGTAGGTTTATGTTTATGATTTCATCACGTTTAAAATCTCACTTTGAATGGTACCTTTTCTCCTTAAATTCCTTTTTATTATTTATTTTATGTATTTATTACTGTTGTATATATGTATGGTGTGCTTAAAGAGACATCCACAAGCCATAGCACATGTGTGGAGGTCAGAGAACAAATTTTTGGAGTCAGTTCTTTCCTTGTGCCTTGGGGAATAGGGACAGAGCTCAGGTCATCAGGCCTGGGCTACATATGCCTTTTGCCCAGTGAGCTGCTACTTTGTCAGTCCTCAACCAAATTCTTTAACTCTGAATATGAAGACAGGCCAGAATATGGCCTTGTCTTCATCAACAGCTTCTTTCATTAATACTTTTCAGTGGAAATCTATTTCTGAATCTACGTACCCATCCTTTTTCTTATGCTGTTCATTTTCCACATACAAACTTAAAGCCAGTTCATCCCACTTGTCACACACTTTGGCTGTGACATTTACAGCTGTAGTGGTGTCAACAAATCTAGTGAGAACTACTGTTTTCTTCTCCACAATTTCATAGAAAATGGCGCAGCGGTTAAGAGCACAGAAAGAGTGCTTCCAGAGTGCCTGGGCTGGGTTTCCAGAAATCACATGATGGCTCTGATAGGATGCCACTCCGTCCTAGGGGATCTAATGCCATGGTTTGGTCTCTGTGGGCACCATGCATGGAAATGGTGTACAGACATACATACAGGCAAAACACACGTGTGCATAAAATAAAATTGAATTTTTTTCACCTTTTTGTATTTAAAAATAATGGGATAGATGTATAGTCAGTGGACTATTGCCTTTAGAGTCCACCCTCAGTACTAAATATCTAAAACCTTGCCTAAGAATTTTCATGCAGCTAAAACTAGAAATAGGATCGTAAGAAGAAAAAAAATAGAGAAATTGGAGAGAGGGCAAGGATAATCAAATGCATGTGCCCTGAACACAGAGATGGTAACTGGAGGAAAGAAGGGAGTGAGCAGTTCTTTCCTTCCACCTTCGGATCAGACAATCAAAGTTACAGGGTTTGGGGTGGGGCATAAAGAAGGGAGTGGGGTGGGGCAACAAAAACAAAAAAATATGAAAACCAGTATTGTGTATGTTAATTAAAATAATAATTTTTAAAGTGGGAGAAGTCTCACCAGAGTCTGAAGGCTCCCACCTTTAATCTCTCTGAGTTGAAGGCCACCCTGGTCTACAAAGAGAGTTCTAGGACAGCCAGGGCTACACAGAGAACCCCTGTGGGGGGGGGGCAAAAAAAGGCATAAGTCTGGTAAGGTTAGGCAGTTTGGCTTCTGCCTATAATTTCAGCACCTAGAGCAGTTAGGAGGTTGAGACAGAAGGATTGTTTGAGTTCCTGGACAGGCTGACAGCCTGCGTGCCTGCATCACTGAATGAGATCCTTTTTAAATAATAAAAATATTCTCGGACAATCTGTAACTCCAGCACTCTGAAGGCTTAGATAGAAGGATCTCCCCAAGTGGAGGCCTGGCTCTACATAGTGAGTTCCAGGCCAGCGTGGGCTGGGCCGGAGAGTGAGATTCTGACTCAAAAAAAAAAAAAAAAACAGTTTGTTCATATACTACCTTTCTTTCTAAAGGATCCAGCATGAGTTAAGTCAGAAGGGATCACTGAAAACGTAAAGGAGGAAAACAAAGATTATCATATAAATCTGGATGTGAATACACGGAGTCCGCAGCAAAGAAAATGGGCTGCGGAAACAGCCCAAGGCTTCAACAGCCCAGCGAAGTTGCTAATAATTCTTGCCCAGGGTACTGCGAAGGACCACCGCCCTCGGGACTAAGCGATTTACTAGTGGAGACTACTGTTCTCACCCACCTTCTACATCATCGCTTGAACCAGAGGCGGCTGGCAGCGGTTTAAAAAAAAATCTTGGGTTCAGGGAGCTTCCTCTGAGTTGAGCTCAAGTTTGTGGATGAAACCGAGAATCTCAAGCTCCACAGACGCAAAATCAAAACCAAAAGGGCGGGAGCAATTTTTCTTTCTTTCCTTTTCTTCTTAATAAACCGGCGGCAGAGTACGTGTAAAGAAATATTTAATGCCTCACAAAATGCTTATAGTAAGGGATCCTTCCATTGGTTTCTCGCACTTGGCACATTTGGGGAGCGAGGTTAAGGACTCCTTATGGCTGCTTTGTAGACGCTAGCTCCGAAGGCCCACTGAACAGTTTCTGGGTTTTTCTCCAAACGTCTGGGGAGTTGCCTGCCTCCCTCACAAGCACTTCTTTTTCCTTTCCCTCCCTCCACTTTTCTGGGATCATTTGCCTGTTTTCTCCCTCCACAAGTCTCCTAAGGAGAAAAACTCCAAGGTTTTCTCTGGGAAAGCACCTTGGCGTTTTTTTAACCAAAGGGCTGCACGCTCCGGAGTCCTCCGCGGCGGCGGTGCTTTAACTATCTTGTGAAAGGTTTCGTATAGACAAGAAAAATTTTCATTTCTGAGTGTGTAACTTGAATTCAAAACGATCTGATTTTTTAAAATATAATTTAAGATGTGAAGTTGGAAATTAGAAGAGTTTCTTTTTTTCTTTTTAAAAGACGATCCCACGAAGCACGGGCGTTGAACCCAATATTTAGCTGAGGACGGTCTATCCTCCCTCTGCCTCTCAAATATTAGAATTACAGACATTCACTACCACACCACACCAGATGTATTCAGAAGACTCGTGAATTAACTCTTCAGATTCAATTATCTAAATGCCTGGGGAAGTTTATAGATAAATTTCATTTGTGTATAAAATCTATAAAGTGTAATAAATAAATTAAATAAATAAATAAAATAAATAAAATAAAAATTCCTTTTTAAAAAGGAATTTTTAGATAAAAGATATATTTTAGGGATTTTTGTCTAGCATATGAGAACTGTTTGCTGGGACCCATTATTTAGTATAGTAAGGATTACTTTACTGCCGGGCGGTGGTGGCGCACGCCTTTAATCCCAGCACTCGGGAGGCAGAGGCAGGAGGATCTCTGTGAGTTCGAGACCAGCCTGGTCTACA
>NW_004949115.1:5746244-5749425 GCF_000317375.1 Microtus ochrogaster
AAAAAAAAAGGATTACTTTACCATAAGCACTGAATTATCACAACAATCTAATAAAGCAAATACTACTCATCCTGTAGGCAGGTAGCTTACAGGGACATGTTCCACAAGAGGATAATTTCCCTCCCAGGACTGGTGGCCAGCAGCAGTGCAAAGTGTCCTCTCAATACCCTGAGTAACACAGATTAGGAGCTGTTTGAGAAATTTCAACAGGATGTGTCCCTGCTGGAGATGACCAAAGGTAACTAAAGTCAAGGAAATGGACACGGGGTGCCTGAGGGCAGGCACGATGCACTCAGAGCCTGCCCTATTAATTTCTCACCTAGTTTCTGTGCAAAATGAAGCCTTAGCTCAAAAACTCAGTACAATGGATCCCAAATCTCCCATTCGGAGTGATTCAGATAAAGCTCTGATACGAAAGGAAGGGGGCCTAGACCGAAGCAGAGCCTCATATCAAGATTTGAACCCCCCCATTCATATTCTCTCTCTCTCTCTCTCTCTCTCTCTCTCTCTCTCTCTCTCTCTCTCTCTCAACATCTTTATTTACAGCTTTGAATTAAGGCATAAGTTATTAAGTGAAGATTTTTGTAGTGAAACTTCAAAGTTCCCTGGCCTCCTGTGAAAGACGGGCTCTTGTTTGTGTTTAAGGAAAAAAAAGTGAGAATGCTAAGAAAAGTGACTGTTAAACATAGGGTGAATCGTGCCGATGCCAAACACGGGGACCACAATTATACAGTATTTTAATATTAGGATTATTAACATCCCTCGAATCACTTGCGCACATCTTTTAGAAAATTATACAGCCCTTTAAAATTTGACGTGCAATTTTCTAGACGGGGTGGGGGGGCAAAATAGTCCCAGAAAGGGGGAGGGGAAGAGGCGGGAAGCGCGAAGGGAGAAGCGCGGCATTCTCGCCCCTCTAGAGTTTTCATACTCCGGAATCGGAATTAGGCGCGCTTTTGGTGTAAGGAAAAACACAGAGCAAGTTGGAAACTACAATTACAAGTATTTAAATATTAAGGATATTAACACACCTCGAAGCACTTGCACACATCTTTTGTAATTATATAGAGCTTTAAAATTGACTCGCCATTTCCTAGAGGGGGGGTGGCAAAATAGTCCCAGAAAGGGGGAGGGGAAGAGGCGGGAAGCGCGAAGAGAGAAGCGCGGCATCTCGTCCCTCTAAAGTTTCCATACTCCGGAATTAGAATTAGGTATGCTTTCAGTGTAAGCGAAAAAACAGAACAAGTTTCTGCAATGCATCCTGAACTAAGAGAGAGCAACTTTGCTCCGCAAAGGTGCCAACCGCCAGGAACCGAAGAATGGGTTCCGCTATCATTCGTGGGCGCACTAAGCTTTTGGCAGATTTCTTTATGCAGTCTGGCGCCGGTTCTTTCCTAAAAACTACGAAGCTCTGGAAACATTAGAACAGGCGAATAGGGTTTTTTGACACGCACCGCCACCACCCTGGAATTCACTGCAAGCTCCTCTGCAAAGCAAACTTGCTATGCTCAGGGAAAGCTTCGTGAACTCCGATTTTAGATCCATCTCAAACAGGCTTTTGCCTAAACATGGGTCCAATTCACCGACTCTAGGTGAGAGCAGTGGGAAATGAAAAGTCCTAGTCCTTAGTCGCCGAGCCCCTGGAAAGAAGGGTCGGTCGAACCGAGTGCCCAAAGCCAGAAAACGGACGCATTTTGTTAAAATGCCTGTTCGCAATTCCTATATCAATGTCTTTTCCTTGTGGGAGGTAATCACCAAGGGGGCAAGTGCATGTTTCAGAACATTGAAAATGTAGTTTGGAACATTGGGTAAATACTTCGGGTTTTACGAGCTGATGCGAGCTCGGAGATGCGAGCTCGTAGCCATTATAATGGTATTCACAACTCTGGCCAACCCTTTTCTGCAGCTGGGGCACCCCTATGGAGTTAGTTAAACGCAAATAGAAACCGATCTCCACGCGGAGTAAGCTCAGTGTCTGACCGGCACTAAGAAAAAATGCGCGCCTAGTTACCAGCGCACCCCCTGCAGGTCCCACCCACTCCTAATAGACGTACTCCTGTATCTTACAGGAGCTGTCGAGTAGAAGCACACAACCACGTAAAATAAGATCCCTACGCGCCGGCCACACTATAAAAGGGGCGTCACTCCGGGAGGAGCGCCACTCCGCTTCGAGAAAGGCTGCAGGCACCACCTCCAGCTTAGGTCTCCGCAGTGTCTCAGACGCCGGCAATTCAACCCGCTCGCCGCTCTCCAGCCATGGACTCTCAGGGCAAGTGTGGCTGCGACTTCTGCACTAACTTCAACAACTCCGGAGGACCAGAGAAGGAAGAAACATTTCAAGGTCAGTCCTTCTCGCTAACTTTATCGCGCGCGCAAACGGACGAGCGCGGAGCGGCGCCGTGAAGCTCGAAGGCCTTCGAGATCGCCTTGGCTCCTCACTCGTCCTGCCCTAGCACCCTAGGCTTCAACGTCCCGGTTTTTCTTTTCTGCTTGCTTTCTTCTCCAGATCCACAGCCTAGCTTGAGTTCAACAATTTTGGCGGGCGCAGACTACGGGGAAAATAGAGAATTCGATGCAAATGCCTCCTCCAGTTTTGGAGCTGGCCAGAAGGAGGAAGACTTCTACGACGACCTGGGTAGATAACACTGCAAATCCTAGAGCGAATTTAATTCGGGCTCAGCCCAGGTTCAGGGAGGTGCGCGCCGCGCAGGGGTGGGAATCTGGAGTCGCGGTAGGGAGGCGCGCGACTGGTGCAGTCACCGCCGCCCCCTAGGGAGAGCCCTTAGCCTTCCCTTTCCCGTGCGCCTGTGGCTTGAACGCAAACGCTCCGGTCTGTTTGTTTGTGCTTTTCCCCCACCCAGACTCTCAGAACATCTTTGCCTCTACGTTTCTGGACGAAACAAACTACGAGGAAAACGAGGGATTCAAACCGGCTAGTGAAGAACCAACCCTCCCATTTATCGAAACACCGCCAGACTGGGAGGGGTTCGAAGCCCTTGAGTTTGGAGGCGGCTTCCCGGAGGCCAACTCTCAGCTGGAGGAGGAGGCTGCTGCCCCCGAGCCGCAGCCCCAGCGGCAACCCTTGCAGCTGACCCGGCTGAAGCCCCCAATGCAAGCGCTGCGACAGCCCGTGCCACTGCCCGTGCCGCTGCCCGTGCCGCAGGCAGCGCTGCTGGCCCCG
>NW_004949115.1:5749902-5753641 GCF_000317375.1 Microtus ochrogaster
GGGGGGGCGGGGCAGAGCGAGTGGGGGTGACGGAGCGACGCGAGGGGGCGGCGGGAGAGGGCTGGGAAGAGAGGGCGGTGGCTGCGGGGGCGGGCGCGGGACGCGGTGAGCGAGGAGGTCGCTGCTCTGCCAACCTGGAACCCCTGGAACCCGCTTTACTTAAAATGTTAATAGTCTGTAATCATAAATTTCGAGTTTTTGTTTTGTACAGTTTGGCATTTTTAAAATATTATAGTAAAAAGTGACTTTACACATTTAGTGAACTTTGAAACCCTTTGATTTTGCACGTGAGATGAGCGCCACGGAGGACCCCAGTAGGGCGTGGCGGCTTACGTGTGCCACTTTTCTCCCACCTAGCCCTGCAAAGCGCTGAAACTTCTAATTGCGCTGTGGTCTTGACGCTGTAGGGGGAAATCCCATTCATTTTAGCCCGGGTGAAATGAGGGACGGGGGCGGTTGGTGTATGTAATGAAGACAGTCTGCTCTGACTTTGCGGCACTCAGTCTTCAGATTAGAAACAGAAAAAAATAATTTCCACTGGGCACACTTGGACTTAAATAGTTTTGTATTTCCTTCTTTGAGAGTTTACCTATCCCTCTTAGAATAAACAGAAATATTCAGGCCCAAAGAACCATTTGGGGGTTAGGAATTTAGCTCAGTGTTAGAGTTCCAGAAAGCCCAAAGTCCTGAGTTGAGTCCCGAACAGCAAGACCAGGGTGGCAGGTGGATGTAGCACTTTATGGGTAACTTGGCAGTTTGGTTTTTGTACAGAACAACCTCTCAAGAAAAAAATTTTTTTAGGGGTGTTCTCTACTGATTCTCAAACAGAAAAAAAAAGGCCATATTTAGTTAAGTAACAGACATTTTCACATATATTCCTTTTTTAAATTTTCAATTGAAGAGATAACTTGTGACTAGGAAGCCACTCCCTAAATCAAGTCTCTGCTATTATAGAAAACTGCACTGGGAGGTGAGGTTAGATTTAATGTACACCCATATCTTTCTTTTTAGCCACAACTCCAATACTAAACATTACTTATTTTCTCCCATCAGAATGGAACTTGCCCAACGCCTGGGTTTGCCTGAATCCAGAGTGCAGGTTAGTAAATTTTGGAAAAGCAATTAAGTACAACAGGTATTCTAAAACACATTGTAGGTAATGTTTTGTACTGGGAATTCTCAAGTTGGTGTGTTTCTTTGGTCTTTTCTCTTTTTTTGGCTAATGAATTTTATATTTGAACATAATTGGTCACATGGCCAAGGGATCCAAAAATGATACTGAAGGAAGCATCTGGTTATTAGGATTTTCAAAGGGCAAAGACAATTTCTTACATGTAAGGTCTTGTTTTCCTTTTTGGTGTTTTTTATTTTAACCTACGTTTTCTGGAATCTGAAAGTGCTCTCTTCTTATCTGTGTTAATGTAAAATACCTTTTCCGTTTATTTAGGCATGTGTGGTGGAAATAGCTGTGTATCTGTTGGTGAGACATACAGAAAATCACCCCCACCAAAGCAGGCCCCTGTGTTAGAGCATCTTGATGCCACAGGCTACTCCCTTAGGCAGATCTAGCTCAGCTTGAGAGGTCAACAAAGCAGATTCTGAGGAAAAGAAAAACTTAAGTTTTTCTGAGTGACACTTTACACACACACACATGCACGCATGTGCACGCAAGTAACACACCTCTGTCCAAGGCCCGGAAAATAGTTAAAACAGCATTAAAGGGGGAAAAGAGAAACACAATATTTCAAACTCTACACCAGGTTTAGCGCAGTAGTTCTAATTTTAGCGGCCTGTGGGGTTTTTCCTATTATGACATTAGTTGTCCAATGTCCTAAATAATTTTTCCCCTTCTAATTGTAGATTTGGTTCCAGAACAGAAGGACCAAGTGGAGACAACTTCAGCGGGCACATTTATGCAGGAGCATGTTTCCAGTTGCCATGAGCACCCCCGTGGGTCTATACATGGATGATCGTTATGGCCCCATCCCTATCGTGGAGGTTATTTGGAGATATCAACCTGTGGCACCCCAGCCAATCCATCCTCACATGCTGCCTCTCCCACCCCTGGTTCCCCCACCATTCATGCCTATGCCACCAAGGGGACCCTATCCACCTCCATTTCCCTGGCCACCTGTGCCACCTAATGCTCCTATTGCTCAAAATGCTCGTAATGCTCGTAATGCTCCCAATGCTCAAAATGCTCCTAATGCTCAAAATGCTCAAAATGCTCAAAATGCTCAAATGCCCAATGCAGGTATGGGATATGTCCCCAACCCCAATGGCCAGTTCTAAGGTCCTGAAAACTGAAGTCTACATCAGTTTTCCCAAAGTGTTCTCCAATAAGATTCCAATAAGATTTTTCCAATAAGTGGTTTCCAATAAGTGTATTTCATTAAGTGTTTTCCAATAAGATTCCAATAAGTATTTTCCAATAAGTGTTTTCCAGTAAGATTTCCAGTAAGATTCATGCTGTTCATAGACATTGTTAAAAGTTACTTATAAAATAGCTGTTAAGGGCTGGAGAGCTGGCTCAGAGGTTAAGAGCACTGGCTGCTCTTCCAGAAATACTGAGTTCAATTCCCAGCAACCACATGGTGGCTCACGACCATCTGTACTAAAATCTGGCACCCTGCTCTGGCGTGCCGGCATACATCGAGGCAGAATGTTGTATACATAATAAATAAATAAATCTTTAAAAAATACTTGTTAAATGAAATTGTGTGCACATATTCTCTATGTAAAGTTATAAGTTCAATAAAAGTTTGGTTTAGCAGCATATTGGCTTTGAGGATCATCCTGGGTTAAGGGCATGGGTGGAAATTGCTAAGGGAATGAAATTTTAACAGAATATTGCAGAGGCCTCCTTTTATAAGCTAGTATCCCTAGGTTACTCTCAATAGGATTTGTTCATCACAAAATTGTCCAAGAGCCCAAAGCGAGTATACATAGAGTAACACACGGTCTCTGCACACCTCACCCTCTACATTACTATTTTGCCCAGGTGAAAGAGCGCATGCACGTGCCAGATGATTTGGGGGGCATTTCTGGAATGGAAGCAGTCAATTCTAAGCAGGGAAGTGTTGCGGGGGGGGGGGGATAACAGCCAGTCACCTGACCAAAGCCCTAATTTTCTAAATCAATGTTTTCTCATTTGTGGAGGGTATAGGGATTGTACGCATCCTGGCCCTATAGCTCTGCTGTTTGAGAGAAATGAGAGTTAGCTCATCAAGACTGGGAAGGGAGGGGGCGGAGAGACATCTCAGGAGGTGAAAGTGCTTGAGATGCAGGCCTGACTAAGTGAATTCGATCCCTGGATCCCTGGAACTGCAGTGGAGAGAAAGGAGTGACTCACCAGATTTGTCCTCTGTACTGCACACGTGCGCTGTGCCGATGCATTCCAGAACTCAAGGCACATCACACATGCATAAATAAACGTTTAGAATATTAAAAAAAGACCATAGGCTGGGAGTGGTGGCTCGTGCCTTCAGTTCTAGTCTCCCGGAAAGTAGAATCAGGCAGTTCTCTGACTAAGGCCAGCTTAGTCTATAAAGTAAGTTCCAGGCCACTTAGTGATACATAGGCAGACCATGCATTTTTTTAAAGTAAAATAAATGTAAAGAATGATAAAATGATATTGCACCCTTCCCTACTCACAGGCAGGAGAGTCTGTTGCTATAGATTTCCCAGCTTAAAAAGCAGACATTTCACCATATAAATATAAATTTATATAAATATAAAC
>NW_004949115.1:5754999-5759599 GCF_000317375.1 Microtus ochrogaster
AAAAAAAACATGCAGTTATCCTCCTGGATATTGGAAGTAAACATTTAACTTTTTCAAGTAAGGGGTTTCTAATTGAATAATTGCCAGTTATTTTATGAGCGTGATTGTACTATGAAGTTATTGTAGTTCCTTCAGATAAAGTGTTGTATCTATACCAGAATTTGTAGGATAAAATTATTGTAGGCCCTTCAGAAAAAAAGTGTCGAATTTACACCAGACTTGCCACTCAGCGGAGGTAGAGACTATCACAAATCACTATTGTGGCATTGTGGTGCATGCCTGTATGACCAAAATGTAGGAGGCTCAATTCTAGAAGTCAGAGACCTGCTGAGGCAACATAGTGAGCAGAGTGAGACTCCATCTCAATGAGAGAGAGGAAAAAGAAAGAAAGGGAAGAGAGAGGCAGCCAGAGAAAACGTGGTAGAAGGGAGCTATTTGCTCTGGAAAACATACTGTTTAGTGTTGTAAATTTGTATTACATTTTATTTATTTATATTTCTCTCTCACACACATCATGTACATACACACATACACATGCGTACACACACATGCATTCTCTCTCTCTCTCTCTCTCTCTCACACACACACACACACACACACACACACAAACACACTCACTAAAGGTCATAGGACAAGTTGGGGAAATCAGCCCTCTCCTTTCACTATCTGGGACCGTCATCTGCAGAGCCATCTCACCCTACCAAACCAGTTTTCGTGACTCACCCAATACTTTTCATTCCTTTTTCCCATCCACAACTGTGGATTTCAAACACCATCAAAAGCAGTTGTCTATCTAATGTGATTCTTTTACTTGCTGTCACAGTGTCACTGCCACATAGGCAGCTTAGAGGAAGGAACTTTCAGGAATGCATCCCCATAAATGGCCAATGTTGTCCTTTTCCAGGTGATTTTGAAATCCAATAATTGTAACTTCTTGTTGTTTCCACTCTGAACTATGGGATTTTTGTACAAATAAAAGTTTCAGGAACCTTTCATGCCTTGATACCGTTAGGCTCAAAAGTCAGACATTATCCAACAAAAAAATCTCCACACTTGGTTGAAGAGATGGCTCAGAGGTTAAAAGTACTGGCTGCTTTTCCAGAGGACCCAGGATCAAATACCAGGACCCATGTGGCAACCCACAATTATCTGTAACTATAGTCCCAAGAAATCGTACATCCTCTTCCGACCTCTGAAAGCACCAAGGACATACATACCTGGTGCAAAGACTTACGTGCGGGTAAAACATCCATACACATAAAAAGAAATTTAAAAAATTGAATTTCCATAATTGGCTCTTATATTTGGCCTGACATACACAAACAAAAAAGTTATTTCTTCTCATAGTAACTTGGTATGTGGGAAAGTAAAACTGAAAACTTTCACATAATGTATGAGGGCTTCCAGAGACATTACACTATTTTAAAAAATCATACAAATTTCAGCAAATTACTCTTTTCTTCAGTTTAGGTTTTAAATGTTTACTACTACTACTACTACTACCACCACTACTACTGTGTGTGTGTGTGTGTGTGTGTGTGTGTGTGTGTGTGTGTGTGCGCGTGCGTGCGTGCGCGCGCGTTCCTCTGTGACCCGGGAACATTTATGGAGGTTAAAGGACAGCTTGCAGGAGATGGTTCTCTCTTTCCACCGTGTGGGACTCAGGTCATCAGATTTGGCATTAAGTGCCTTTATTTGCTGAGTCATCTCGTTATCTCACTGGCCTCAAACTAGTTTTTTTGTTGTTTTTATTTTTAAACAATCTTTTTTCTTTTACGTACCAATCCCCGTTCCCTCACCTTCCATTCCTCCTGCTCCCCACACCTTCTCCCGACCACCCGACCACCCTGCCTGCACCTGGAGGTGAGTGTCTGAGTTACTCCCGCGACACATCCCGAGCACCACCACCACCCACTGAATGCCCAGAGACCTGGCAGTAGCTCCCCTTATCACCAACAGTAGCCCCGTGGCACCGGACTGGAGCCTTGGTCCCACCTGCACCTGGAGGAGGTGGGTGTCTGGCCTCCCAGCCTTGCTCTGTAGGCCCTAGCTTCCTCTGCCCCAACACCGCACGTCCCAATCGATCTCCACCCCTGCCCACCGAAGCTCAAACTAGATTTTAACTGAGGATGTGTCAGGCACGATAGCACAGTACTGTAATCCCAGCACACGGTAAACAGAGGCAGTTGTAGCACAACTTTGAAACCAGCCTGTTATACATAGTGAGTTTCAGGCCAGCCAGGGGCCTAGGGAGACACTTTTTTTTCCTAAAAGAAAGGTTGGGAAGAAGCATTCTAAAATAATCTCATCACACACACACACACACACACACACACACACACAACATTCATTCATGCCCACATGCTAAATAAATACGGCATGAATGAATGTTAAAAAAAAAAAAGAAGAAAAGTGAAGTGCCTCCCTTGAAATAGGTGGGAAGATTATTGTTTAAACCAGGAGGGAAGCCGGCAGGGGGATCTCTGTGAGCTTGAGGCCAGCCTGGTGTACAGAGTGAGTTCTAGGACAGGCTCCAAAGCTACAGAGAAACCCTGTCTTGAAAAAAAAAGGAGGGAAATTACTATTAATTATATATACAAAAAACAGAGGAACAAACCTTACTTTGAATTGTTTTCAATTCATGGAATCATGAATCATGCTGGAATCATGCAGTATTGTGCCTAATACTGGGAATGCTGCAGGCACAAGTGGCTCTGCTGGGGAGTTTTATCCATTGATACAAGAGGAAAAGTTGGTATACACGGGCCCATACAGTTTGGCCAGGCATTCTCAAACCTTGAATGGACAAACACACGGGAGGAAACTGCTATCTTGATACAAAAATCTCATCACGAACCCCCTTTCTGGGAAAACAGTGCAAGAGATTTCAGGAGGCAGGATTTATTTATTCCCTACTATCCTCGGTTTTCTCAAGGCACTCTGGAAGGCAGCAAGCCCTCAACCCAGCATCTCCTTCCTAGCAAAGGCATTCTCACTTGCTTTGGAGGCGCCTTCACATGAGATTACCTTAATTTCCCACGTGAGACCGGCAGATGTCCCCGAGTCTCTTAGGAAAAGGTTGGGAACAGGATTCCAGTCCTATTCTTTCACATCACTCTTCCAAGAATTGTGCTTTTTTTTTTTTCCTGCGGGGAGACATCTGATTTAAAGGAAGGAACTGCAGGGACTTTCAGTCACCCAGCACCCTTCATTTTACACAGGAGTGAGCCCAGGGTTGGGACAGTGCGACAACCTGTCTAAGATGACATGCAGAGTTCTCACCAGAAAAGGCAAGCCTCTGTGTGATTATGTTGCTCCCCAGTGAGGAGCAGCGCACCACAGACCAGTTATAACTCCTTAGTGGTTATCCCCCTCCGTCTGCCCAGAATGCTTTCTTTTCTTTTTTCTTTTATTTTTAATGAGCTCTACATTTTTCTCTGCTCTCCTCCCTGCCTCTCCCCTCCCCTTCCACCCTCTCCCATGGTCCCCGTGTTTCCAATTTATTCGGGAGATCTTGTCTTTTTCTAAATTCCATGTAGATTAGATCTCTGTATGTCTCTCGTAGGGTCCTCATTGTTTTCTAGGTTTTCTGGGATTGTGATTTGTAGGCTGGTTTGCTTTGCTTTATGATTAAAATCCACTTATGAGTGAGTACATGTGATAGTCGTCTTTCTGTGTCTGGGCTACCTCACTCACAATGATGTTTTCTAGCCCCATCCAGGCAGAATGCTGGATCTCCTCCCCAAGCTTAGGTACTGAGCCACTTTACCTCTAAGAAAAGTGAGCAGTTTCTCCTGAAGACATGCAGTATGGCGTCCATTCTCCACCTCTGAACTGCAGGGCCTTGAGAGAGTGCTACAATTTGGAACCTCCTCACAAAGGGCTGAGTGTGCTTCCAGGATAGCCTTTACTTCTCCCAACCCCCTTGGAAGGCTGTGTCTCTCAACTGGCACCACAACACATAAGCAAGAGCCAGTTCTGGGCTTGTGCCAAATTAACGTTCTTGTAAAGTGGGCGAATAGTTTGGAAAGTGTTATTAGACAATTTGCAACCATGTTGAAATATGGTAATTTATGCTTTGCCTTGATCGATGCGGCGCAGGTCTATAGGCTCCCCATGCAGAGCATAGATCTTAAGGAGACTAGAGTCCCAACATGGACATGTAAATATTAGACTCTAAGAATACAAAACGACTTGTGAAACATACTCTGTTGTGTTTCGCGGACAAAGGGACACAAGCGATTGAAGAGGTGGCATACAGACAAAGGCAACATGATTGTTATATACCTGGACCCTCAGAAACACAGCGGCTGCAGAAAACTAGGGCCTCTGAGGAATGCAGTGTTCAAATATAATTTTCCATTTCAGGTCTTAGCCATTATACAACTAACGGGTTAAGAACACTGACTGCTGGTGCAGAGGACCCAGGCTTGAGTCCCAGCCCACACATACCAGCTTACAACTGTCTGTAACTCCACTTCTAGGGGACCTAACACCAATGTACATTTTTTAAAAAAAGGAATAGAAGTCAACAAAATAATGTGATATTCAAAAAACATACAGTATCGGTACTGAAATTCTTTGCCTCTTACCTCCCCTC
>NW_004949115.1:5759799-5768301 GCF_000317375.1 Microtus ochrogaster
AGAGAGAGAGAGAGAGAGAAACTGGGGAAAAGGAAGGGAATGAGCTAGAAGGAACAGTGGGTTTGAGGAGGGCAGGAGGGGCTGAGAAGAAGTAGAACAAAGTATAATATGCTACATATGGATGAAAATTCCATCTCAACACCCATTACTTTATATAATCATTTAAAATTATTTTTTTAAAAAGTATAAACATGACCCTGGTGCTTAGCTGCCTTTTGGGAACATGTCCCCCATGCTGTATGAGCTCGCCCAGCCTTGACTGAAGGGGAGGAGGTCGGACCTGCCTCAACTTAATGAGCCTACTTTGTTCTAGCCCCTGGCAGGCCTGCTGCTTTCTGAATGGAGGTGGAGGAGGAGTGGATGCGAACAGGGGTAGTGGGAGTCCCGGGGAGGGAGGGAGGGAAGTAAAATTATGGTCGGTTTGTAAAATAAATGAAAAAAATGCTAATTAAGTTAAATTAAATTTTTTTAAAAAAATAAAAAGTATAAATATGTTCAAAGAAAGAAGTTCCTGAACAATAAATATCTAAAAATTCAGAATCATTTACTAAAATAGACATTGGGCTCACACCTATAATCCAGCACTCAGTTCACTGAGGCAAATGAGTTTAGGGTCAGTCTGAGATACATACTAATTCCATGCCTGTCTGAACTACACTGTAAGACACAGGCCAAATAAACACACAAAAGGGTCATTTATTGAGAGGTCATTTCTTTGGTCCCTAAGATCACTGGCTTCTCATAGCCCAAAATAAATCTGACAGAAAATGGGGATGACAATAGCACTAGAGAAGCAGTTGATAAAATGGAACCACAGTCAGCCTGCATTACAAGGTACAGGTAAGCAGTTCCCTGGAGCCTTTGTAAACTGCCCCAAGCCTTTACAGTCTCAGTCTCTGTCAATGCAAGGCAAGTTGCCAGATAACAGTGGGTTGCCCCTGTAATCCCAGCATTTGAGAGACTGACTTAGGAAGGCCCTGTCCATGGGGCCCACCTGAGCTACACAGTGACTTCCAGGCCAGCCAGGCCTAGTGTGAAACTGTCTGAAAAGAAAAGAAAAGAAAAGAAAAGAAAAGAAAAGAAAAGAAAAGATGGAATATTACTCTTTTAAAAATAAGAACAAAATAAAGCAAAGCTTTCATTTTAAGATGAATCTCAAGAAACAAGTCAGATTCAAAGCTAGGCTGGTGCCTGTGGCTGAATCTATCTCATGCAAACTTCTGAAGCTTCTGAGCTACTGAGGAACAATGTGGAACCTCAAAACTCAGTGGAACTACCAAATGAAAAGGTAAAAATTATCTACAAAAAAAACCCACTTGGTCGTCTTAACTAAAAGAGAAAGTACTTTATTAAAATCTAACTGCCAAGCCATAGTTCATCAGGCCTTTTGACTTGGGCAGGCAGAAATTAACCAGCTCCCCCCCATCCCCCCCACCCCTACCCCAGCCTCTGGTCAGCATCATTATTGTGAGAGAATACAGGGCGGGGATTGGGAGAAAGAGGCAGAATGGTTCATGACCTGGGGAGAGGAGCAGATCTTAGCGGGTGACGCTGGTAAAGAACCAGCTGATGTGAATATCCTGCTTGCTACCCAGGTCTATGGTGATCTCCAGGTAAGAATGTGACACCATAGGAGTCGTGCCGATCTGAGAGGCCTGTACTTCCATCAGGGACCAAGTGATGTCCGGGCATGAAATACTGCCAAGGATCATGTCTGAGTCCATGGTCCAATCACAGGCAGAATCCGTGTCGACAGCCTTGGCCATGTTGTCACCTAGGGCCACTGGGACATCAGGGGTCTGGATGGCCACCTAGAACTGTGCTCATATCCAATAGCTATCAATGCCTCTGCCGGAGGCATACAGATCTGAGTGGCCTGCACTACCACCCAGGGCCATGGCGTCATCTCGGCCTGGGCTGCTACCCAAGAGGCCCAGGTCTGTGGCCCTGCGGAATCTGCAATCTGTGTTGAAGTTTGTAGCTCCTATTACCACCCAGGGCAGTAAGGACAGAGCTATGCAGAGTCGGCTCCGCCCCCACCCACCAGCTGCTGCACTAGGGACACCTGGTCTTGCCCCTACCAACTGCAGCACCCATTGCAGGCCGGGAAAAGTTGCCCCCAGGGTCACAAGAATGGGGAAGCTGACTCTGCTCTTCACTGGGTACAGCACTCAGGAGAGCAGGTCCCTCACCTCATGCACAGCACAGGAGAGCAGACCCTGCTGGACGTGGGGCTAGGTGATCCAGAACCTGTGTGGGGGACCTGAGGCCACTCCTCATCTAAGTGACCTTTCCTCCTCATGCCCTCTCCCCTCCCTAAGCCCTCTCCCCTCCCTGCCTGTGGCAGTAACAGAGCTGACCCAGAGATCGTGAGATTGGGAGAGCTAGCACTGACTAGAGAACACTGGAGAGGGGACCTTACACTTTATCTGTGCAGCACAGCAGAGCTAACCCTCATTATTGCTGGAATGTAGGTAAGATGGCCCTGAGGGCAGGAGAGCAGGAGAGCTGACCTGCCCCCATTCCTATGCCCCGTACAGCAATCAGGAGAAAAGGCCCTGTTCCTTGCCTGGGGAAAAAGGGAGAGCTGGCCCTGGAGGGGTGAGTGCAGGTAAGCAGGATCAGGGGCAGGAGAGCAGGAGAACTGGTTCTGTTCCTTGCTGCCTGCCACATTGGGAGAGCTAGCCAGGACAGTGCTGGAGAGCTCGCCCTGGTGGTGGTGATGACGGACAGCTGGCGGGCTGACCAACACAGCCACTACCCAGGCCCAGATCCAGGGATGAGTTAGCCCACCTGGCATCCACCTTATCCATGAACTGCAGGAGCATGTGAAGGGGCTGGACCTACAGATCCAAAGCTACAGGATCTCCACGACACAGGACAACATCAGGATATCAAAGAGGAGTCCCAGTGAGAGCGCAGTATCCATAGTGTAACAGAATACTTGAAAAATACATGAACTAAAGGTGTATTGGGTAATTTACTAGGCCACGCTACAGCTTCCACATCTCAAGAATTCTCATTCATATTCTCTCTCGCTCTCACTCGTGTGTGTGTGTGTGTGTGTGTGTGTGTGTGTGTGTGTTTGATTTTGACTTGTTTTAATTTTGTCTTGTTTTTGTGGAAGGTTGCAAGGCCAGATGTGAGGGGGTGGGGAGATGAGTGGGATCAGAATGCATGATGTGACATCTACAAAGAATCAATAAAACACTTTAAAAGAATAATCTGAGGAAGAGGGAAAGAAAAACAGAAATTTAAAATAATTGCCCTATAAATGAAAAATGTATAAACAAAGGTAAATATAACAAGAGGAATAAAAAATAAAAATATGAAACTTACAAAAACTAAGTTTCATTTTTCAAAAGATTTCTAGCTAGTCTCTTTGTTTTGTTTTAAGGTAGGGTCCTCATTTTGTAGTCCTAGAATACAAGTTCTCCCCACCCCAGGCTCCCAAGTGCCTCAATTGCAGGTATGTGCCAACATTCCCAGCTTCAAAGTCTACTGAACTTTTTCCTCTTTTTTGAGTCAGGGCCTCTAAAAACCTCAGGTTTACCTACACCTCACTGAGTAACCCACGCTGGTTTTGAACTTGAAGCTATTTTCCAGCCTTAGCTTTCCCAGTGCTGGGATTACTGGAATATACTACCATGCCTGATTCAAATTCCATTATTGATTTTTTTTTTAACATCTTAATATTATAGGAGTGGATTACAAATTCCTTTCAGCAACTGAAGGACAACTCTGACAAGCAGTTACTTACATGTTAGCAATGCTGGGATGAACCAATTATAACTTTGTTATGAGATCCGCATCTCTCTGACTAGCTTGTTCTGTGTCAGTATTAGATAGCCTCCCTTACATACGCTGCAACATAAAGCCATCGCCAGACACAGAGCATATATTCTCCAGAACCGTGAACTAAATACAACTAGATACACCTCTGTTCTTTTTTCCAAGCTTTTAAAAAAGTTTTTATTTATTTATTATGTACACTGTGTTCCACCGGCATGTATGTCTGATTGCCAGAAGAGGGCACCAGATTTCATTGATGGACGGTTGTGGAACCTGAACTCAGGACCTCTGGAAAAAGCAGCCAGTGCTCTTAACCTCCCGAGCCATCTCTCTAGCCCCTACACCTCGATTCTTATTGGATTACTCTGTAGATGTTCTGTTACAGCAACAGAAAATGAACTCCAACACAAGATGGCCTCACATCTTCTCTGCCCCTGCTTCTGTATAAAACTATGATTCAACGCTGGGGACAGAGCTGTTTTGGTACTTGTCTAGCAAGTGCCATATAAACTGAGCTTGGTGGTGTAGGCCTGCAATCCCAGCACTTAGGAAGCAGAGCCAGGAGGATGAGAAATTCAAGGTCATTCTCAGCTACCTAGCAAGTGGGAGACCAGTCTGAGAAACATGAGACCTTAGTATAAATGAGCAACTAAGACATAAACAAACTCTTTGATTTGAGGCATCCTCCCTTTTCTCTTTCTGTCTATACAAGTTATGATAAAGCTGGCTGATTGAGATATACGACACCTACAGCGAAGGGGCCATGTCGTGGATGTCCCCTCACCAAGAGCAGTTATGCTGCAGTCTGCTTTCTCAGCCTGCACCTTCTTGACTCAGTCTCTGAAGGTGGGTCAGCATCTTGCCTGTTCTGGACTCATCTTGCTGTCTCAGCGTCACTGTTAGATGTAGAAAACCATGCACCACACTGTATGCAGAATTAAAACCATTGTAGTCAAAACCAACTGTGTTCAATGAAAACATAGGTTGGCAAAATGGCCTAAATTATGAGTGTTTGCGTCTATATTAATTTGATTCATACAGTCAGTGATCAGTTGAAAGAACAACATAATGTCTGACGAGTCAAGAATGGCAGCCCTTGCTGTGAGTAATTTAAATTAAGCACTATCATCGTTCATGGATTTATGTTATTTCGAATGAACATAAAAGGGCCCCCAAGTTGTAAGCTGATGCTAATAACTTTTAGTTCAGTAACTTCTCAATTTGTACTTTCTCGAGTTGTGTCTTAGTCATTATAGTGTCTTGGATAACAAAATATTTAAATAATTCTTTAAATAATTTACATATCCTTTCTCTACTTACTTCATCAAGTCCGGTAGCTATAAATGTGTTATGATAGAGACTTTGAAAAAGAGCTGTCATAAGTGAAAGAGGAAGATGAGCTAAGAGATCAATAGAACCAAAAAAAAAATCACAAGTACCTGATTTCAGAAGGCAGCTTGACTATGTCTTGTTGCCATTTCTAACTATCACCACACATCTTAGAGTACTGACCTTGACCTGTTGAAGGACGTGGGTCAAAGAATCCCAGGCTAACTACAAGATATTCCAGTTCCTACCTCAGCCTGGCATCAAGTCTGCCTTATTTCACTTGTCTCTTCCTCTTCCTCCTCTTCTTCGTTTTTTTGAGTCAAGATCTCACTATGTAAGCCTGGCCTTTAACTCACAAAATCTCCATTCCTTTGCCTCCTGAATGCTGGGATTAAAGGTATTCACCATTTCTGGTCCTTCTGTCATTTTTCTTTTGAGTTTGGATATTGCCATACAGTCTTTGCGTTTTCCCAGAATACACTATATAGATCACACTGGTCTTGAACTTCCCGTGTTCCTCCTGCTTCTGACTCGCAAATGTTAGGATTGTGGGTTTGTGCCACCAGGCCTGACCTCTTCTTTCTGTGTCATTTATCTCAAACTAGATTGTTAGCTTATTTCCAATGCACCCTCTATTTTTCCTTATCCTCACCATCAACATTGATCTCTGTGAAGTAATCTTAACATATGAGAAATTCTTCTTTAATTAATCAATTAAATCTAATTAACCAAATCAAGAAAATATCCCTCCTCTTTCATGGCTTGTAATTTAATACAATTTAGTAAGAAACGTTTGACTTCCAGGACCTTTATGCACAGCCTACAAATGCTTTACCACTGAACTCTGTATCCAGCTCTCAGTCTATAAGCTTTTTATCATCATGACCCATTTGCTTTGTCTCTGATTCAAGCAAAGGCCACGATTTAGTATGCACCCAGTGCAGCAAAACAGTGCAATGAAAAACAAAAGTGAATCATGTATGTAAAATTCACTAGTAATCACAACTTTTAAAAAAATAAAGATAAAATTAAACAGCTCTATATTTTAATTACTATCAAAATACCGCAAAAAAAAGCATATAATAAAATCTTTTTTCTTTTAAAATGTTTTGTCTGCATTTATGTCTGTTTTCCACATTCATGCTTGGTGCCCATGGAGGCCAGAAGAAGGGGTCAGATCCCCTGGAACTGTAGTTATAGATGGCTCTAAGCCATCATATAGGTGCTGGCACCTCAAACTAGGTCTTTTGCAAGAGCAGTCAGTGCTCTTAACTGCTAAGACATTTCACCAGTCACTCAAAATACTACTGAGAGTTTGTATTCTTTCATAAAATGCCTCTGAAGCCAGGTGCATCCTTTAAGTTGGCAGTACATATCAATTAGAACTAGTCACATTCCAAGTATCCAGTAGCCCCATTTTACTAGTGGTTACGACATTAGATGATAAAATCTAGAAAGGAGTCTTATGCTGGAGTTCAAATCTCAGCTCTAACTTACAGCTGTGTGATCTGTACTAATAGCTTAACCACCCTGTGCCTAATATATCTGTAAGATATAGGAACACCAGTACCAACGACATAGGGTAGGTATAGTGAAGATTAAATGGAAAATTGTAAGAAGAATGCTTGTCCATGAAGTCCAGCTCATAGGAAATGAACCACTATTTTTAGCATTATTTTTGCAGCTACTGAAATATCTGGTTAATTAATTAATGCATGAACTGAAATCTCAGAATTCCTCAAATAGTGAATGCTTAGATTAAAAATTATTGCTGCAGGGGCTGGAGAGATGACTCAGAGGTTAAGAACACTGCCTGCTCTTCCAGAGGTCCTGAGTTCAATTCCCAGCAACCACATGGTGGCTCACAACCATCTGTAATGAGATCTGGTGCCCTCTTCTGGCCAGCAAGCATACACGCAGACCGAACACTTTATACAAAATAAATAAATCTTTAAAAAATTATTATTGCAGGCCGGGCGGTGGTGGCACACGCCTTTAATCTCAGCACTCGGGAGGCAGAGGCAGGCGGATCTCTGTGAGTTCGAGGCCAGCCTGGTCTACAGAGCTAGTTCCAGGACAGGAACCAAAAGCTACAGAGAAACCCTGTCTCGAAAAATCAAAAAAAAAAATATTATTGCTGCAGGAGCACAGTGGCATACATCTGCAACCACAACAGTCAGGAGGTTGAAGCAGGAGGGCTGTGTATTCCAAGACCACCTGGGTTACAAAAATGTGATCTTGTTGGCTAAGGCAGGGGACTTGCCTGAGCACAGGAATGAAAAGGCCAGCCTAGATAACACAGCGAGATCCCATCTCAAGGAAAACAGAAGGGAAATACACTTCTTTTTTTAAACTGGCTCCAGTGGAAATATGTGCTAGCACTCACAGATGACCAAGCTTGGCCCCAAACTGTGAACATCAGAGTTTTGAAAAGTATAATTGTCTGGGCCCTTTGGCCAACAATTCTGTTGTTCTGATGTACTAAGCAGTACAGGTGGGGCTTGGACACTGTTTCCTCTGAAATCTCTCCAGGCGATGCTGCTACACAGCCCAAACTGGGAGCTGCAGCACAAGCTCTAATAGGTCTTTTTTTAAATATTTATTTATTTATTATGTATACAATATTCTTTCTGCAGAAGAGGGCACCAGACCTCATTACAGAGGTTTTGAGCCACCATGTGGTTGCTGGGAATTGAACTCAGGACCTTTGGAAGAGCAGGCAATGCTCTTAACCGCTGAGCCATCTCTCCAGCCCCGCTCTAATAGGTCTTAATAATAAAATCTTGGAGTCAGATAATAGGGAGCCATTGAAACAGCCATATTGCTTTAAACGGTGGCTAACTTTCCTTTTTTCTTTTTATTTATTTTAAGACAAGTTCTGTGTAGCCCTGGTTTTCCTGGAACTAGATCTATAGACCAGGCTAGTTTCAGATTCATAAATTTGCCTGACCCTGCCTCTCATGTTCTGGGATTAAAGTGATGCGACACCATGCCCAGACTTGAGCCATTATTCTTAGAGATTACCCAGATCAGGCATGAGACACTTGCCAAAGGAGCAGATTTCTGGGTGACGTGGCAAGAAAGAGTCAAAAGTATGTTGATGTGGGGAAATTTCTAGGGGAATAGTTCAGTTGATAGAGTGCTTACTGTACAAGTACGAAGATCTGAGTTCAATTCCCAGGATTAAAGATGCCAGGAATGGTGGTACATGCCTGCAATCCCAGAGCTATGGAGGTAGAGATGGGAAGATACCTTGGGCTTGCTGGCTAGCCAGCCTAACCAAATCAATCTGTTTCGGGTTCAATAAGAGACCCTGTGTCAAAAAAAGTTGGGGGCCGGGCGATGGTGGCACACGCCTTTAGTCCCAGCACTTGAGAGGCA
>NW_004949115.1:5768421-5770634 GCF_000317375.1 Microtus ochrogaster
AAAAAAAAAAAAAAGTTGGGGGGTCAGTTGAAGAAGACACTGGTGCTGCCTTATGGCCTCAACATGCGCGTGCATATTTGCTGAATGCGTATACACCCACATGCACATACTTGAACACATACACATAAATGCACACACAGGCAAAATTAACAGGGAATTTGGATCACAGGGAGTCTACTTTTGAAGACATTCCTCAGATGATGTTGCCTTCCTAGCATTCTCCCTACCCCTTCACCTAAATACACATCTTTCAAGCTATTCTGTAATGGAAAACATTAACCAGCCCAACTACACATATTTAGTTAGGGAGTGATTCACTGTCTTTGGTCTCTGGACAAAAAATAAAGTCTCTTCCAAGACTGGGGATATAGCTCGAGTGTAGAGTGCCTGCCTAGCGCATTCAAGACTCCAGATTTGATCCCTAGCCCTGTACATGGAAACTCTGTCACCTCCACTGGACCTCCCTGCAATGGCTACTCCATGGTTGAAACGAGAACTCACTCCTATGGTAAGCCCTGGTTTGGCATATCACCCATCCCACAGCAGCAGGAGGGCTTCCCAGAGAAGCGGGCATGCCCTGAAACTAGCTGCTCTGTGCTTTAAGAATGAATTGAACTTGTCTTTGAAGCACAGAGCGTACAATGTGACCAGGTTACAGAATCTCTCTGAGCCTCTGCTGCTGCACCTACTAAAAAGATATGACTGGTTTAACTCTTGACAGCTTGAAGCCATGAAGTTTAAAAAGTTGCCAGTGTAGAAGACAAAACATTAGATTTATAACCAGATGGATAGAGCTCCATTTAGTAGCTGTTTGACTGTGGGTGGGTTTTTCCTTTCTGAATACTGTTTAATTTTTAGGCTTTATCTTAATCATTTGTATCTGTGCATGTCTGTGTGTGGGTATGTATATATGAATGCAGATGTCCTGAGGCCAGAGGTGTCAAATCTTCCTGGAGCTGGAGTTACAGACTGTTGTGAGCCACTTGACATAGGACCTGCACAAGAGCATTCTTGTCTCTCTTCACTGCTAAGCCTTCTCTCTAGCCCTGAATACTGGTTTCTTCCTGATGTGTAAAAATGTGAGAAATTATACAGTTCATTCTCTTAATAAATATTTGTTAAATGCTAGATACTATACTCTGTGCAGCTCTGATGAGAAGCTAAACATTATTTGTTTTTAAGAATGTTACATTCAGCTGGGCCATGGTGGTGTAGCACTCCCCAGTACCCTGTCTAGAAAAAGAAAACAGAAAAAGAAAGAAAAGGAGAGGGGGAGGGAGGGAGGGACAGAAGGAGGGACGGAGGGAGCAAGGGAAGGAGGGAAGGGAAGAATCTTACATCCAGATGCAGTGACATATGCCTGAAATCCAGCACCTGATTGACTGAAAAAAGAGGACTGATAAAATTTTGAGTGAAGCATTACGGTACTCTTTGAGGAGTGGAGGATGTCTACAGTGCGGGGAAGGTGGGTAGCGTGGAAGGAGGGGAGGGAGTGGGATCTGGGATAGGTATGTAAAATGAGAAAAGATTGTTTAAAAATTAAATTTAATAAAAAAAGTTTGAGTCTAACCTGGGCTAGGAAATGAGTTCTAGGCCTGCCTTAGCTACAGAATGGCACTCTTTCTCAAAGAGGGTGAGAGGGAGGAAGAGAGAGCGAGGAAGAGGAGAGAGGGAGGTAGAAAGAGAGACTTAAGATTTTTCCAGCATGAAATGACAAACAGACATAACACCTTAGTGTTAAGTACCATGCTGCAACAGGGAACCATAGAAAGGAGTCTAAAATGTGCTGGGAGGGCAAGGGTGCAAAGAGGAGCAGGGCACCAGGAGATTTAAACGAGATGTTTTAGGCGTCATATGAAAAATGGGTGAAGGCAGGTCAAAAATGCTAAATGATGTATAGCTATTTCAGTTTGCTTGCTTTCTTTCCGGAGGCACTGGGAATTGAACCCAGGACCTAGCACATGCTAGGCAGTGTTCTGCCATTTAGCTATATCCATAGTCCTCTTTTTACTTATTAAGGCAGGAGCTCACTGCTATACCCAGGCTGGACTTGAACTTATTTTTTAGCCTCCTCGGTCCTTGAACTTTTAATCCTCCTGCCTCAGCCTTTGTAGAATTGGGATCACAGGTCTAGAACACCAAGTTCAACTGAGATTTAAGTAATTTTTCCCTTCCTTCCTTCCTTCCTTCCTTCCTTCCTTCCTTCCTTCCTT
>NW_004949115.1:5770734-5772292 GCF_000317375.1 Microtus ochrogaster
CTTTCTTTCTTTCTTTCTTTCTTTCTTTCTTTCTTTCTTTCTTTGTACCAAGTTTAAAAATCTTGGGCTCGATCAATCAGTCTCCAGCCTGAAGCTCTCAGCTGTCTGAGACTATTGAATAGACATGTGCTACCACACTTAGCTTTCTCTTACAAAACATTCAAAAAGGTACAGAGAAAATAACTTCACAGTTGAATGTACTGCTACAAATTACAAATGTATAAAGCACCATAAAGTTCTCAACAGCACCCAAGGTGTTTCCCCAATACTCACCCATATTACTATTCCTTTCCTCTCCAAAGGCCAACATCTTCACATTCCAAAAGAGCCAGGAATGCAGTGACGGCCTAGTGGTTAAGAACACATGTTGCTCTTCCCTAGGATCCAGGTTGGAGTCCTAACTCTTATATGGGGGCTCATAATTGTCTGTAACTCCACTTGTAGGGGACATGGCAGCCCTCTTTTGTTCCACAAATGGGCACCAGGCACAAATGTGGCGCACAGACATATGTGCAGGCAAAACATCCATACACCCAGACACATACAAAAAACATGCTAAAGTAGAAAATAACAATAAAAAAGAGAAACTTTAGCCCTGGCTGTCCTGGGACTCATTACATAGACCAGACTGGCCTCAGTCTCGCAGAGATCCACCTGGCTCTGCCTCCCAAGTGCTGGGATCAATGGTGTGTGACACCACACCCAGCCCTTCAAGTATCTCTTAATGGAGAGGACCACAATCATCAGCACACAATCTTCGTGCCTTTCTGTTTCCCTTGAAACTTTTGTTGAGGAAACCGAGTCGTTATCCAGCTGAAGGTCTGACTATGGAATGGACAAGCAGCAGCCTTTCCTTTCCTCTCAGTTTATTCAAACTTGAGCCAAATATGTAATAGTCCTTAACCAGAGAGCACGCCCATAAACTAGACCATCAAAACTTATACTTTACAGGGCCACAAATATGGTTCAGGGGTTAAGTGCACTTGCTGCTCTTCTAAAGAACCTGAATTTGGATCCCAGTACCCGTATCAATTCAAATGTGCCTGTAACTCCAGCTCCAGGGGATTTGGCAACCTCTTCTGGCCTATGTAGGCACCCATACACATATGGCATAAATACACACATACACACACACACACACACACACACACACACACACACACACACACACCGAATCTTATTTTAAAAACGTATACTTCTTCCAGCAATACAAAAAGCACCCATTTTATATTAGTGCCAACATTGACAATTGATGGCTACTGGGAAAGGGAGAGGTAAGGGCCTTGAGAGGCCTCCCGGGCACCAGGAGATGGTCCTACAGGCATGCACAAACAGGTAGCATTAAATAGATTCTATGTTGGTTTTTTTTTTCATTTATTATTTTTATGTGCAGGAGGAATTGAAACAAAAATTTAAGGAATTTTTTTCTCTTCTTTTCTATGGGTTTTTAAAAAAAAGAACACATGAAATAGAGAAAGAGGGGCTGGAGAGATGGCTCAGAGGTGAAGAGCATTGCCTGCTCTTCCAAAGGTCCTGAGTTCAATTCCCAGCAACCACA
>NW_004949115.1:5772392-5774037 GCF_000317375.1 Microtus ochrogaster
AATAAATAAATATTTAAAAAAAAGAAATAAAGAAAGCGGTGGGGTATATATGGAAAAAATTCAGGGAAGGGAATGGAAGGGTTGGTTTTTATCAGAGCACATCATATGCATGTATGATATTTCCGAACAAAAATTAAAATGGATATGTCAATACCAATACATAGGAGGTAGAGATAGGAAGAGCAGAAGTTCAAAATTATGAAATGTTGTGTCAAAACAGCAACCGAAACAAAAGAAAAAGACTCACACAATATCCATAAAATACAACAAGTAGAAAATTTACAACCGAAGATAAGATAGGTCTGGTAGCCCTGGTTGGGAACCCCAGACACTCACAATCTAAAAGCAGGAGGATTGCAAATCCAAGATCCCACTGGGCCACACACTGAGGATAATACTAAATATTTTTTTAAGAAATATTAGCCAAGCATTGGTGGCACGCACCTTTATTAATCCCAGCACTTGGAAGGCAGAGGTGGTCAGATCTCTCTGAGTGTGAGCCAGCCTGGTCTATAAAGTGAATTTCAGGACAGCCAGGCTGCACAGAGACCCTGTTTTGAAAAATCAAAGAAAGAAAGAAATATATGCATTGACATAGGGAAAAATAGATAATTAATTTGAATTTTTAGCTGAAAATACCTCAGAAATTAAGGAAATCAGTATGTCCACGTTGGGCTACACTCCTTTGTTATAAGTACTACAGCATCAATCTTAATTTTCTTAGCTTTTTAAATGATTATATTTCCAGTGGGAAGATAAATATCATGAGGCCTGTCTCCTTTACGTTATTCTCATAGTTACTGCTGAAAAGGCAATTTCCTAAATGCACGTGAAATAAATTGGATTAATACTGATGGACAAACTTGATCAAGGATGATTTACCAAGAATACTGACTAATTACAAATTAATGACAACATTATGAAATCATTCTGCCCTTGGCAGGCACACAGCCAGCTCTAAATTTATACGCTACTGTGTTCATTCTTGCCATAAGCAGTAATTAATTGCATGGTACTTTGTGGTCCATTTGTAATGCCTTTCTATATGTTTTGGTACATTATTGTAAAATATTATATAAACATAAAATAGCAGGATATTTTGCATAAATTTTGAAAAATGATCTCCTAAGAAAACTAGTGGAGAACATCCATAATATACTTATTGTTTACCTTGTGATGATTAAGACTTACAACCTTATTAGGTCTCATTATTATAATCTAAATACTTTAGAAAGAAACAAAGAGTTCTAAAAAGGAAACACATTAGTGGCATGAAAAAACACTTCCCCAAAACAAGAGAAAATCGTGACAGCACTCAGATTAACAAATCCACAATTAATATCAAATCACTATCGTTCTTCATACATGCAAAACACTTTTATGGATGTGAGAAAATGAGGACTAGAGGGAGGACAGAAAAAGAAACCTACCTCTATGGCAGAATAGAGGTAGGTTTTTTTTTTCTTGGTACAAGAACTTTATTGTAATTACAATAGTGCCACGTCAAAACTACAGTAGCACAAACATAATAATACAAAAAATAGATTCCCTAGCTCCGAACCCCATGTTCTGTACCCGCAGGGAAGCTCCCAGCATTGAGAGGAGGGGTCTGAGAGCAGCAACTCTTCTCACTTCTGCCTTTCTC
>NW_004949115.1:5774756-5776423 GCF_000317375.1 Microtus ochrogaster
GGCAACCCTGAGGGTCCTGGGTGAGGTGCTATGGTAGTGGCTTCTAGTCAGGTGCTGCCTCCTTGGTGGAACTCAGGGGCCACAGACTCAGTTAAGGCACTAGAAAACAGGTCCTGGGAACCAGACCAGGGCAACTCTGGGCTACAGAGCTTGGAGGGAGAACTGGACTACTTCCTTGTGCCAAGGGTCAGTGAGGCGGATCCCTTCAGAATGCCTTCAGAATGTCCCTTCAGATAGCCTGCCTCTGCCTCCCGAGTGCTGGGATTAAAGGCGTGCGCCACCATAGCCCGGCTGAGTACTCTGTCTCAGGTCTTCTCAGAAGGCTGCCATCAATATATTCTGGCATTCTATTGCTCAGTAGGACGACTAGAGATAATAATATAATGGACACTTCAGAAAGAAGAGAAAAAAGAACTTGGAATGTATTCACTACAATGACAACAAAATATTTTATTCATACATATTTACCCCAATGTAAATATTTAATTATATACTACATCAAATATATATATATCAAATATATATTTGATACTACAGAGGTATCAAACCATTACAATGTACTTCATATGTGTGTATAATTTTATGTGTCAGTTAAAATAAGTTTCAATTATGGCTGGGGATGTAGCTCAGTTGGTAGAGCACTTGCTAAGCATGCATAAAAGTCCTGAGTTTAATTCCAGCGTACCATAAAACAGCAACACTTAGGATATAGGAGTAGGAGATCAAGGCCAGCTGGGGCTACATGAGACCCTTTCTCAAAAATAAAACAAAATAAAACATCATGTTCAATGCCAGAAAAGCTTCAATAACAAAATAAACAAAGTAATACTGAATCATAACCCAAAGCATAAACGGAACTAGAGGTTTGGGAGATGGCTCAGTGGGTAAAGTGTTTACTAGGTGAACATTTAGATCTGAGCTCTGGTCTCCAGTGCCTGCATAAAAGTTGGATGTGGTGGCATACACATGTAATCCTATCACTGGGAAGGGCAGAAACTGGCAAATCCCTGGAGCTCGCTGGCCAGTTGGTCTAGCTATAATACCAAGTTCAGGGTTCAGTGACAGGCTCTGACTCTAAAAGTAAGGTTGATTTCAGCACTGAGGAGTCAGAGACAGGTAGATCTCTATGAGTTTGAGGCCAGCCTGATCTACATAGGGAGTTCCATGCCAGCAAGGACTACAAGGTAAGAGACTTACTGAAAATAAATGAACAAAAAAACAAAAAGAAGATGGAAACAGAGGAAGAAATCCAGCATCAACCTCTGGCCTCCACAGGTATGCATTAGCATGTGTACCTCACATATGCGAACACATACCACACACACACACACACACACACACACACACACACACACACACAGAGAGAGAGAGAGAATATATTAGTGTATTATACATACAGTGTTCTGCCAGTATGTATGCCTGCAGGCAAGAAGAGGGCAACAGATCTCATTCTAGATGGTTGTGAGCCACCATGTGGTTTTAGGAATTGAACTCAGGACCTCTGGAAGAGTAGCTAGTGCTCTTAACCTCTGAGCCATCTTTCCAGCCCTGGAACCAGTATTTTCTAAAAGATCTGTACATGATTCTGATGTTCAGGGGAAGAGGGAAATATTATTCCAGTGGTTTTCAAATTTATTTATTTATTTATTTTTTATTAAGAAAGAAAA
>NW_004949115.1:5777648-5778917 GCF_000317375.1 Microtus ochrogaster
ATGCTGCTATGAACATAGTTGAACAAATGCCCCTGTCATATGATCGGGCATCTCTTGGGTATACTCCCAAGAGTGGTATTGCTGGGTCCAGGGGTTGGTTTTCAAATTTAAATATGCATCAGAATCATCAAGATGAACTGACATAGCATGAACCACTCCTACAAACATCTGTTTATATCCAGGGGAAAGGCTACACTCAGCCTTAAGAAGAGAAACAAAGACTCATGGCTGCACAACATGCTGAGAATAAAGGACTGGTGAGGGCTCAGACTCAGACAAAATACTTACCCCACTTGCTTAAAGCTCGGAAACCATTGTGAGAGAAGGAAGAGAATATAAAAACTGGAAGACGGGGAAGGGAGCTGCAAAATACCATTCTCTAAGCAGGCTATGTGTATGATGAGAACCACAAGCATGACAGCAGCTGTGCAGGACACTCCTAACAGTCAGGTATGAAGGTAGAAGGGACCCATGGAGCCCCGCAATACGCTGCTGATCTGTAAACAAACAACAGATTCTAGGAGGAGGGGAGAAGCAAGGTATCAAATTGTGTACCAACTTGTGAGTCCACGAGGCTCTGAAGGCTGGTTCTAAACTTAGGATCGCACAGACAGTCCTGATGAAATTTTCCATGAGACACAAAAGAACAATACAAATAGAGAAAAGAGATTTATAAAGGGGTGCTGGTAAGACCCAGAGGAAAATAGGAGAATGTGGGAGTGGAAAGAAAGAGGAACCAAACATCCTGAGTGTGCATGTCTGAAAGTGTAAAGGAGCAAACTTTACTAAGAGAAAAAATAAAGCAAATTCCCAAGCCTAGCCCTAAAGCTCCTGGAAGCTCCAAGGCTGGCTACCAACATCACCGGGATAAGCCTCCTGGGAATTATGATCTACTACTTAAGTTTGCAAACCACCACGGGAAACAATCTACAAAATCCCTGCAAACTCTCAAGATGTATCGTTTAACTGGCAATTGGACAGTCTGATAAGTTAAAAGGAAAAGAAAATCCAATAGTCTCAGAAACATAGTTTAAGAGTTGTTAAACACTGGGGGCGGGGGAGCTAAAAAACTCAATTTCCTTATGTCTTCTACATGATCTTAATGCGTCTTTATAGCCACTTCTTTACCCAAATATTGTTTATAAATGTTCTTTTACATTTAAAGGGGGATATGATATAGATATAAATAATTTGCATTGGTATGGGTTTTAAGGTCAATTTTGTTATATGAATATGTATTTCTGATATTGATTAAGGTATTGTGATTGT
>NW_004949115.1:5779902-5784275 GCF_000317375.1 Microtus ochrogaster
GACAGCTTCACAGATTATTAGAAATGGGTTAGATCAATATGTAAGAGCTAGCCAATAAGAGGCTGGAACTAATGGGCCAGGCAGTGTTCAAAAGAATACAGTTTCCGTGTAATTATTTCGGGTAAAGCTAGCCGTGTGGGCGGCCGGGCACCAGGAACGTAGCCCACTGCTCCATATTTCAACAGTGGGAGCTCATGGACTCTGGGCTGATAACTGGGGAACCTGCATCAGACTGAACTAAGACCCCTAAATGCAGATGGCAATGGTGTGGCTTGGGCAGTGTGTGGGGCCACTGGCAGTTGTAGTAGCATTTCATTTTTATTTTAATAAATAAAGCTTGCCTGAAGATGAGCAAAGTAAAACAGCCACACTGGCCAGCCTTACAGATCAGGTTGCAATGACACACACCATTAATCCCAGTAGCTATATTAGCTTGCCATAGAAACCAGGCAGTAGTGGTGCACATCCTTAATCCCAGAATTAGGTAGCATTATAAAACGGGAGGAGACAGTTCTCTTAGCCTCATTCTGCTGTTGGAAATTCTATAGCCAGTAGGCTTTAAGTTACCTGCCCACTTGGGTGTGGCCTCTTATACTGTTTATGCTGGTGTAAAGAGCACATGCCACCAGCCTCTTTTCCAGTTGCGGGATTTGGTTGCTGTTTTCCATTCCAGCAGAGGATTCTGATTTGTGAGTATAACCCCAAATATTTAAGTATCTATTATTCTCAATTCTGAACTAGTGTTGGATTTCTTTTAAGCGTCCTTTTTCATCTAGTGCCCATGTGGATTCAGACTCCACACCTACCAGGTGAACAGCCTAAAGACCTAACCAGTTCACAGCCCAGAAAGTCTCCCAACCCTGCCCACTTGGCTTGCTTTTACCTAAGTGGTTTTTTGTAGAACCCCCTCCACAGCAAAGCTTACTGTGTGTGTGCAGCGACTTAGAAATTTCCCAACTGCACACACGCCTGTTGCCCCCACTGCCACCCACTGCCCTGTTCCCTGGCATAGTTCCCTGTTGAGGTTCCTTGCCATGTGATGACTTGTGCAGCTTCCAGTTTGTGCTCCCTGCTGTGAGTTCTAGGTTTCTTGGTCCTAGAACTGATTTAATTGCTTTTAATTTGTCAAGAAAAGCATATTTCTCAGTATTTAACCAGTACCAAGGTGGAAAACTAAAGCAGCTCAGGGCTATTCCTGTTACAAAGCAGAAGAATTAAGTAAGGTGGAACAAAGTGTTCTTCTTAAAAAATAATAAAAGGGGGCACAGGGGGTGTTCTTCTTGAACACGGGACACAGGACAGACACGCACGGCGGAACAAACACAGACACGACACGGCGGCTCCCACGTGGGTCCACTTTAATGGGGGAGGGAAACACAAAAGGACGAAGGATGTGGGACACACGAGGAAAAGGCAGGACGAGAGGGGGGGGCCTCGTGTGGCCCTGCCTTTTAACGGGGGGGCAACGGGGAATCTGGGAAGAATATCCCATACCTGCGCGCAGGTGCGCGCACAGGCAACCATAGTCCAGGAGGAGTCTGGGAGTTGTAGTTTTTCAAAAGAACAACACAAAGCCCTTATAATTCTGTCCAGAAAATGCTATTCTCGTGGTGCTAAGGGATTTTAAAGAACCTCTTAATATAGTTACTGTAATGATTGTTCTCTTTAAGAGACAAGCCATGCCCACTCCCTTCCTGCTTGCAGCCTCAGAGCCCTACTCCTCCTCTTCCTGTCCCCTCTCTCAAAGAGGCTGACAACTTTCTCCCTCCCTTTTTCTCTACCTCTTTCTCTTTCTTTCTCTCTCTACCCCTTCTCCCCTTTTTCCTTCCCCTCCATAACCCATCTAATAAATATTTAACTTTACTCTGTATGGTATATTTATCCATCTCTCTCGCCTGCTGGCCGCAGTCACATGGAGACCTACCGTGTGTTCACATGGTCTCGTGCACTATCCCCGCTCGGGACTGGCTGCTTTCAGGACCCTGGCCGCTTGCAGCAAACCCATCTGCATGGTGTGCCTATCTGTCTGCTCCTTGCCCACCCACCACCCATATGGCTAGCCACTGGGGATGCCCAGGGTGTTATGGTTTTGGCCCCTGGTCCCTTTAAGAGACAAGCTACACCTACTCCCTCCCCCATCCGCTGAGGCAGGCTGATCTTCAGCTTCCGGCCTGAGCTCACTCTCTTTTCCATCTTCCTCTTGGAGAGGCGGCTTCGCTTCTGCCTCTCTCCCCACTTCTCCGCTTCCCCTTGTTTCTTTCTCCTTCTCCTTCTCTCACTCTCTCACTCTCTCTCTCTCCCTCCCTATTCCACCTTCTCCCTTCCCCCTTCATAACCCCCTGAATAAATATTCAACCTCACTCTGCAAGTCCTGTCTATCCATGTCTCTGTCTCCTACCCGCCCGCCATGTGTCTTCCTGCCTGGGACCAGCCACTGTTTGGGGGACCAGCAGCCATCTCTGCCTGGGACTGGCTGTTCCCAGGGCTCCCTGTCTGCCACCACATGACCCGCTACCACCATTTGGGACCTACAGCATTTCTGCTGCCTACTGCTGCTGGGGATCTTGCAGCATTTTTTTTAAAAAAATATAAAACAGGGGACCAGCCACCTTTGGAGACCTGCTGTGTGGTGGGCCCAGGCCCTGCCCTGGACTGGCTGCTCTCGGGACCCGCTGCTCCCTGCCTGCTGGGCAACTGCAAATTCATTACATTTTGGTGCTACCACTCAGATAGACTCTTCCACTCCAGTTCCTCTCCTGAACCAGGGTTTTTTCCTACTCCCACCACCGGCTTCCAGGCTTTGATTGGTGAGTCTCCACCATTCTGCTATGGTTGCTTCCCTTAACTAAAATTGTGTCTGGCCTAACCCGGGTTAGTCAGCCCGCTCTAGCACTGCAAATTCTGTGTGGTGCATTCAACTGGGGACCCAGGGTACTTCAGATTCTTTATCTTTTTTTCCCCATTTCTTCTTTTTTTTTTGTCCTCGCTGTAAAAGGCTGCTCGGAGTGGCCTCTGGCCTCTCTGGCTTCTGAGTCACCCCGACCAGATTCAGCCAGGCCATAGCACCCCACCCGGGGTCAGGGGATACCCAGCCCATGGGTCCCTGTGGTGTTCGCGCTGATTCACACCCCTCCACAGTCGAGAAACATCTCACAGTGTGCCTAGTGGTGTTTTGTGGGTTTTCACAATTTCAGCTGTGGGTAGCAACCATCCATGTCCATCCCCCAGCTTTTTTCAATTCCAGCCGTAGCGTGGTGCAGTTTTTTCAGTTCCAGCTTTTTGCTCCCTTCTGCAGCTTGTGGCATAGCGACTCAGCCACAGGGCAGATCACACCTCTAGGTCTCTCTTACTAAGTTTAAAATCCCTGCAGCTCAAAAATTGTGGCTCTTTCATACACCATGTGACCGCTGCCATTTTAATTGGGGTCAGGTGACTTTGCCACCATCTTGGCTAAGAGCCAGGTCAAGTGACCAAGTTCCGCCATCTTTACTGAGGTATTCCCTGCCTGGTTCTCTAGTGTTAGTTCTGTTACATGGGTGACCTTACCGCTGAGCCAGGTCAGGTGTCCAGGTTCTCCCATCTTTACTGAAGTGTACCCTGCCTTGACCCCTGGTTTTCACTAAATTCCTCTTGTTGACTCTGTTGCATGCATGTTTTCTGCAGTGGCATGCCTTTGGTAGGGCCCACCAAGACCATTCACTTTCCCCAATTCCTGTTCACTCTATGTGTGTATGTGTTCCTACATGTAACTTAAATACACCTATGCTTAATATTATAATTGTTACATCTCATTTCAGACTACAAAAACAATAAGTCTCATGTTTTAAACTGGTATATACTTTTAAGTCTCTCACAAAAATACCTTATATTTAATCCAACCCTCATTTAAAATATATTAAGCTGTTCTCTATCATTGTCAATTCAGCTGTTAACCTTCTATTACAAGCAGTTTCTTCTTTCTGCCTTTTTAGGAGTGTAAATCTTACCTATTAAGAGCCAGTACAGTCAAGCTCAGACCCAACCTTCCAGACAGATTCTATATTGTAGTTATATCTAATAAACAGCCCTCAACTTATCAGAGATTTGGGGAATGTGATATTTAAATATTTAATTATTAAAAAACTCTTCATAACAAAAAGAGACAGGTTGGCTCCTAGCAGCAGCACTCTGCTTCCTCCAAAAAAGATAAAAGAAAAAAGGACACACAGTAATGTCCATCCGCAATTGCTTCAACTGCCAAGCACTGACCATTGGGGAAAACTGCCTTTCATCTAAGCTGAAGACCTCCTGATGTGGACAGAATCATTGGAATCAACAGCCTAGCTGATCAGGTCAAGGTAGGCTTGTCTTCCTACAGATTTCTTAGCCCACAG
>NW_004949115.1:5784538-5808643 GCF_000317375.1 Microtus ochrogaster
CCCGGCCTTCTCTGTCATTTTTTAATCAGTAACTCAAGTAAAATCTTATCCTTCTCAAAGATCTATGATGCAGTTTGACAGCTGGGAGGTTTTGTCAGTTTAAAAGGACAACCTCACCAAACAAATTTCAGATCAAATTTCTCTCTCATACTGCCTTCCATAGTTTTAAAAATACTTTTCATTATACAAAAATATGTCACAGTCATTATACAATGTATGTGTCTAAGACTTCTGTTTTTACAAACCCAAAAAATTCTTGTGAGTTCCAGAGAGCTGAATTGAAGGATCCACCTTAAACAGGTCAGATACGTTCCCCTCAATTCCCTGGTCCTAATTTTTTTTCCCCTTAATATAACCTTGTCCTCTGTTCTGCCAATACCTTAGCCAGGTGTAAGAGATACCAGACATTTCCATACCACAAACACCGGACAGGAGCAAAGAGACCAGCTATGCCAGGATGTGGCCAGCGTCCAGCCTTCTCAGGCCCCCCCCCCCCCCTAGACCCCCCCCCCCCGCAAGACGATAGAAGCAGTCTTGAGAATCCGCCATCCCAATTCCTTCAACCTGTGGTGCCTAATCCCCTGCTTTTTATTATAAAAAAAGAGCTGGGAATGAAATGATTGTTCTTTTTTTAAAAAAAATATTTATTCATTTATTATGTATACAATATTCTGTCTCTGTGTATGCCTGAAGGCCAGAAGAGGGCACCAGACCTCATTACAGATGGTTGTGTTGCTGGGAATTGAACTCAGGACCTTTGGAAGAGCAGGCAATGCTCTTAACCTCCAAGCCATCTCTCCAGCCCCTGTTCTGTCTCTTTAAGAGACAAGCCACATCCACTCCCTTCCTGCTTGCAGCCTCAGAGCCACACTCTTCCTCCTCCTGTCACCCTTCTCTCAGAGGCTTCCTCTCTCCCCCCACTTTTCCCCTTTTTCCTTCCCCTCCATAACCCATCTAATAAATGTTTTACTTTACTCTGTATGGTATGTTTATCTATCTCTCTCGCCAGCTGGCCGCAGTCACATGGAGCCTGCTGTGTGGTCTCTGCGCACTATCCACCCTCGGGACTGGCTGCTTCCGGGACCCCAGCAGCTTGCAGCAAACCCATCTGCATGGTGTGCCTGTCTGCCACTTGCCCACAGGCCGCACACATGGCTTGCCGTCGGGGACGCCCAGGGGACCAGCCACCTTTGGAGACCTGCTGCGTGGTATGCCTGGGCCCTGCCTGCCGGGCAGCTCGCAAATCCATTACAGTTACTGATTCACAATATGCAGAATGAGTTGTCTTACATATTGAAACTTCTGAATTTATATAAGATGATATAGAATTGACTTCATTATTTATCCAGGTGCAAGGCATAATCAGGAATAGGCTTTGTCCAATGTACATAACATATCCAATTCCATATGGGTTTCCCAGGTCCTCTAGCACAGGGCAATGTAGACATTGATCAGTTATTGATAGGAAACATGTTTCAGGCCTCAGAATTTTATAAAAACATCAATATCAATAGCAAAGGTTTAAAGAAAGAATTTTCCAATTACATGGCAACAAGCTAAGGAGGTTATAAAGAGATGCCCTACTTGCTCTTTCTATAACCAAACACTGCTACCTGCAGGGACCAACCCAAAGGATACTCAAAGGAATGAAATCTGGCAGATGGATGTATTCCACTTTGCAGAATATGGAAAATTAAAATATGTACACCACACCATTGACACTTATTCACGTTTTCAGTGGGCAACTGCTTTAAGCTCAGAAAAGGCTGATTCAGTAATCACACATTTACTAGAAGCTATGGCCATCATGGGTATACCTGCACAAATAAAGACAGATAATGGTTAAGCATATGTCTCTAAGAAAATGAAATTTTTTGTTTATTATATTAAGCATATTACAGATATACCACACAATCCTAGAGGTCAGGCAGTTATAGAAAGATCAAATAGAACTATAAAGGATATGGTAAATAAAGAGGGGTGGAAAATACCCCCAGAAATAGATTACATAATGCTTTATTAACCTTGAATTTTCTTAATGCTGAGAAAGGGACAACAGCAGCAGAGAGATGCCATGGAGCCGCCTGAGACAGACGCTGGTCAGAACTTTAGTAGGTAAGCCACAGCCATGTGGCGACACAGATGAATAGAAATGGGTTAAATTAATATGTAAGAGTTAGCCAATAAGAAGTTAGAGCTAATGGGCCAAGCTGTGATTTAATTAATAAAGTTTCTGTGTGATTATTTCGGGTATAAGCTAACCAGGCGGCCAGGAACCAACAAGCGGCACCCTCCCCCAACATCATTCTGAGTTTTCCTGGAGGCAGGATCACCATTTTCAGACTGAGTTTGAGGTAACAGCCAGTGGCTGGCTGCTTTGCTTTTCTGGTTAAACCCCAATATCTGTCTCTGAGTCAGTGGGACCAGGATCTAATCCTGATGCATGAACTGACTTTGTGGAGTCCATTCTCTATGGAGAGATGCCTTACTCAGCCTAGGCATGGGGGTGGGGTGGTGCGTGGTTCTGTCAAAGAGATGTTGGGACAGACTTAGTTCCTAGGGGAGGCCTTATCTCTCTGAGGAACGAATGGGGGTTGGGGGTGGGGGGGGACGATGGGGGGAGCAGGAGAGGGGGAGGGGGAACTGGGATTGGTATGTAAAAATAAGTAAATAAATTAAAACCAACAGATCTTTACCATTTGATCTAATTCTAACTAAGGACATTCTTGTGAGTCATGTATAGAGACCTGATTTCCATCAGGTGTCTTATTTGATTGCTCTCTACTACATGTATTGAGGCAAGGTTTCTTGCTGACCTCAGTGGCTCCAGCTAGTGTAGCAAGCCAACTCGCCCCAAAGATACCATCTCTGTTTCCCAAGTGCTAGGATTCTAGGCATCTGCTACGCCCATAATCTGGCTCGTGTGCCTTTCGTCTGGGCTATGGAGATCTGTGACTGTCCTTATGCTTTAACACCAAGCACTTTATCCACTAATCCATCTCCTTAGGCCACGAAAAGAAAATTCTTGGATACAGAGGCACATCAAATAGCAAAGCCATACTTCAAGTTACTGTGATCTATTCCCTTCCTGCTGCCTAGGAATTCAAATCATTCTATGACTTTTAACAACATATTAAGGAAAACAACTGAGACTGTTTCTATATAAAAGCAATAGATATAGTGCTTCAAAACACATGGGGGTCAAGGCCTGGGAACGTAGCTCAGTTGGCAGAGTGTTTGCCTAGCATGCACGAAGTCCTGGGTTCCATCCTATCACAGCATACAAACAGGCATGCTGGTGCGGGACTGTAACCCCAGTGCTCAGGAGGCGAGGTGGAGGCGGGAAGATCAGAAGCTCACAGGTAGCATGCACTTCATAAAACTCTATCATGAAAAGGGAGAGAAAAAGGAGAGGGCAGTGGCCAAGATACCATCAGAACTCAAGCAATAGAACAAGTAATTTATATTAGGGTCAGGAACATGCAGAATTATTTTTGAACTTAGTAACAATAATAGTTATGATTTTTATTGTAAATAAATAACTACTTGACATTAGGAAGTATTTTTATAGATATGATTAAATACATGTGTGTGTGTATATATATATAACATAATATATATACAAGTATGTTACAGAAGTACATTTATTTTTTACAAAATCAGACTGAGATGAGATTGTCATCTGGGTTTAGCTTTTGTAGGGTCTCAACCCAGTGAATGACCCTTTCACAGTGGTTACCTGAGACCCTTAGAAAACACAGATATTTACATCACAATTCATAGCAGTAGCAAAATTACCATTATGAAGTAGCATATATAGTGATTATAGCATTCTAGTGAATGTCATGCTAAAAAAAAAATCAAGTAAGTGACATTGGACCTAAATCTAGTAACTGCCAGCCTATCACCAAGAAACCCAGATAATACATTATAATATTCCACTTACCATGAGGTGCAAACCAACAGCAAGAGGGTAGAATATTGTCAGGCTCGAGAAATAGTGACTTTATTAGAATCTCCTATCATAAGAATTAATAGAGAAACACTGATCCTGTAGCTCACACTTCTATTTGTAAGAAGAGTTTTACTAAATTAAATGTAATTACATCATTTCTGCTCTTTCCCCCTCCCATGCCTGACCTTCCCCTCCCTCTCAAATTCATGGCTTCTTCTTTAACCATTGTTGTTACATATACATCAATCCACATATAATGCATCCTGCTGAGTCTCTTCACTGTTGCCTCCATGTTATTGTGTCTAGGGCTGAGCACTTGGCATTAGACTGTCTTTAAAAAATGTCTGTACTTGGTTCCGTGTCCTAATACTGTCATTTACAGATTTATGTCAAAGGAAGAACTCACAGAGAAAGCTGCATGACAGCTGCATTATTATTTATAATAATAAAACTAAGAAATTATGGGGTCAGGGGTACAGCTCAAGAGTAAGAGCATTGGTTTAACATGTTCTAAGGGCCCAGGTTCAACCCTTACCACCGAAAGTAATCAACTAAAGAAATGTGCCTAATCTGTCACCTTATTCAAACATTAACTTTCTCAGAGTCAAACGAAACAGTCAGTATCAGAGAAATTCTTCCACTAAAACCACAAGCTTCCAACTCTGGCAGTGGTTTCATTATTTTTTTTAAAGATTTATTTGTTATGTATACAGTGTTCTGCCTGCATTCACACCTGCAAGCCAGAAGAGGGCACCAGATCTCATTACAGATGGTTGTGAGCCACCGTGTGGGTACTGGGAATTGAACGCAGGACCTCTGGAAGAGCAGCCAGCACTCTTAACCTCTGAGCCATCTCTCCAGCCCTTGGCAGTGATTTTTTTTTTTTGATTTTCGAGACAGGGTTTCTCTGTAGCTTTTTGGTTCCTGGAACTAGCTCTTGTAGACGAGGCTGGCCTCAAACTCACAGAGATCCACCTGCCTCTGCCTCCCGAGTGCTGAGTGATTTTAATGAAACAGAAAACCAAGTACACTTCACTTACCCTCTCACACCAGTCAATTACCAGCTCTGTGGGCAGCAGCTCTTAGTCACTGAATACTGTTAACTAGTAGAATGACAATGACCGATAGAGCAACCATCAAATCTCTATAGCAGCTCTCTCCACAAGAATTCTCTGTGATTGTGGAACATTTTTAAAAAATTGTTTGTCTGAGACAGGGTCTCTTTATATAGCCCAGGCTGTGCTAGAACTCACTCTGAAGCCCAGGCCGGCCTTGAACTCAGAGAGCCACCTTCCTCTGCCTCTCAAATGCTTGGATTAAAGGCATGTGCCACGCCCATGCCCAACATTGTGGAACATTTTTCAGATTCTGTGTTTCCAAAATAAAACTTAGCCTAAAGCCACATGTGGGTATTTGGACACTTGAAATATTGCTGCATGACTTAGGGAAAAAAATCTGAACTTCATTTAATTTCAATTCATATACACAGTCATGTATGTCTAGTGCCCACCATTAGGACAATACAGCTATGGAGTACCTTAAAAAAGAAACACAAATGGGGCTGGAAAGATGGCTCAGCGGTTAAGAGCACTGTCTGCTCTTCCAAAGGTCCTGAGTTCAATTCCCGGGAACCACATGGTGGCTCACAACCATCTGTAATGAGGTCTGGTGTCCTCTTCTGGCCTGCAAGCATACACACAGACAGAATATTGTATACATAATAAATAAATATTAAAAAAAAGAAACACACACACATACAGGTTTTACTTAGTATCTAACATTTATTAAAAATGGAAGATTACAGACAGCATGAGTAAGACTGCCTTTTTCATTAAACAAGCTTAATTAGTCTACCTTTGACTAATAAATGAACATAATTACTAAGAAAACATTCGGAGGATAAGTCTATGCCAATCTGTGAAACTTAAAAAAAAAATTCCAAAGCAGAAAAGAACCATAGACGTCCCTCTAGTGGTAAGAAATAACATTGTTTATAAAAAAAAAATCAAACTAAAAACCTACACACACACACACACACAAAAAAAAATCAAATCAGAATGGCACCTGAATCTACACATACAACTAATCATAGACATTTCTTTTCTGGAAACTTAACTTTAAAAGGTTCTACAGCAATACATAAAGAAAATACATCGTTTTTGTCAACAACAACAACAAAATCGACCTAATTTTCACTTATGGTGTGAATTATAATCTCTCTAGAAATCTGATCTCTTCAGAAAAAAATGTTTTACTCATGACTTTTGGGAGACTGAGACTCTCACAAAACAAATTTGTAAAGTCCAATCAAACTGCCACCAACCATAAGGACAGTTGTCTGTTAGTGGTAAATGCTCAGGAATGGAACTTTGAGAGGAGCTGATCCGGAGTATACAGTAGTAATAGCAATGGGGTTTTGAAAAGAGAGAATTAAGATGGAATGATTACCATAATTCTTAAAGACCAAAATGACTCCTTTCATTCTGATATTGAGTTCAAAAGACAATTCTGCCACATAGCCAGCTTCAGTTATAATCATACATATTCGTTTAGACATAACAGCTAAAATATTTTCATGTGTGAGAAGGAGCTCAACATAGAAACCAACTGCACTCCCTCCTCACATAGCTTTGAGAAAAACAACCAGGTTTTATATACACTGTAGTAGGTACAGAATGTACAGGAGACTGTCATATATACAAAAGTGCATTAATAGAATATATTTTGCAGGAATATAGGAAAAAGTCCCGGTTAACAACCTGATACTTTACAATATTTAAGACTACTTGCAGATTCTCTGAACCAGTCACCTTCCTACTACTTTGGTTATGATATTGATGCTACATAACTAATTTTTGAAAAGTGGGGGAGCCCCACAATTTGCAAATTTTAACCATCTGTGAAATGTTTTACATGTACTTGTGTTTATTGTTATATTGTTATTTTTGGCAACAGTCCTATTAAATTGCTAACACAAAGATTTATGAATAATAATTTTTATCTAAACTAGCGTACTCAAACATGAAATTAATTTCACCCACTACAGGAAGAGACACTACCAGCTCCATTCTCTAAAAGCCTCGAAATCTCAATGTAAACCTAAAAGGTTAGCTTCAGTTTAAGAACAAACAACTTTACAGAACAAGCCACGGCTGTTCTTCTGAACAATTCAGCATCTTAAGTGTGTACTTATCACCTGTACACATTGATTCTACAATTACCTTGACATAGTCAAAACAGGTATGTATTAATTAAGCAATTCTTCCCTTTTCCACCCCATACATCACCATAAAAAAAGAACACATATCTCCACAGGTTCCATTCACCACAAAGATGTAACAGAAGAAACCTGACAATAAAGAAAAACTACTATATACTGAAATCAGCGAAGACCACATTGGTTTTTCTGAGTTTGGCATGAATGTCAAATTAAAATGTAATTTGCCATTGTCTGGTCTAGGTTAAAACATCAATAACCTCAATTCAAAAAATAACTGGGGTTCGAGACCAGCCTGGTCTACAGAGCTAGTTCCAGGACAGACTCCAAAGCCACAGAGAAACCCTGTCTCGAAAAACCAAAAAAAAAAAAAAATAATAATAATAATAATAATTGGGTAGGGAGCTGCAAACAAATTTAGTATTTAAGAAATGGAAATTAAATCATAGTGCGCCAATTTGGACCTTGAGCTATGCCATGCAACTGCCTTACTCTTAATATCCAGTATAAGAAATGTCAGACTTCCCGCTAAGCCTCACAGAGGATGGAAATTATTTTTCAGAGACCAAATTTAAATATTCCAAGGATTGTGTTCCAAATACTACTCTGACAGAAATGCCTAGCTAAAAATACCCGAGAGGTCTTACACATTTAATAATGTTCAGTTTTAAGATAAAATTTATTCCACTGTATTAAGTTTAAAACTACTGCAAAGTTACCATACTAGATTTTTACTCAAATATTTATTTCCTAAAAGTCCCTTTCAAGACGCAATTTACCTCTAACTTAAATATGCTGAATGTCAAAGAATTCAACATCCACACTACTATTAAACACAAAAGAACTATACTATCAGCTAAGTCAAACTGACTTCACCCTCCATCAATTCCAAAGAAGAATTCTTAAAGACAGAGTGCTAAGAGGTAATTTGTTAAAAAGGAGAGAGGACAGGGTGACCTGATGAATACACAGAGGAACTCAATGAATCCTTAAAAGAAGAAACACCTTGCTCTATAATCTTGGTTCTAGAAGAGTTTTTGTCTAGACCCTAAAAATTCTTTCGTGATATATGTTAGCTAGTTTAAAAAGGTACACTCCCCAGACATGTCTGCATCCCAAAACCCAGAGAAGCTAAGGGGAAAGCATCAAGAGTTCCAGAGCAGCCTGGACAACATAGCAAGTTCAAGGCTAGCCTGATGTATATAGGGAGACCTGTCTCAGAAAGAAAAAGTATCCTGGCCTCAGACATTTTTCTCCCGTGGAAAAAAACAATACATTAATTAAAACTTTACATAAGCCGGGCGGTGGTGGCGCACGCCTTTAATCCCAGCACTCGGGAGGCAGAGGCAGGCGGATCTCTGTGAGTTCAAGACCAGCCTGGTCTACAAGAGCTAGTTCCAGGACAGGCTCCAAAACCACAGAGAAACCCTGTCTCGAAAAAACCAAAAAAAAAAAAAAAAAGCAAAAACAAAAACAAAAAAAAACTTTACATAAATGCAAGGCTCTTCAATAATCTTGTGGATCAAAACTAGTTTTACGCAATCGTGTCTAAGATCTGAAGGTTTTTTTATCTCATTTGATACTCTATGACTACTACTATTGGTAAGTTTTGCTTACTAATATCCAAACACCATGAGCATTACATGAACCAAATTATAACATTCTGATACTTGAGTTTGGAAAAGCCTGATATTGATGAAAATGTCAAAGTTCACCACCTTTAAGGCACATGAGGCTACAGAGAAGCCATGAAAAAAAAAGTCTGCTACGAGAACCCAAAACAAACAAGACTACTATAGAGTTTATGTAGTAACATTTTTGGCTTAAATATGAAGATATACAATAAATTTTACAATTTTTAAAGCTCATCAGAATCTGGATACCTTTCTACAATAATTTCTTATAATTTTTCTTTTTGAGGGAATTTACCACTTTTAAAAAGCTAAAAAATGAGATGTCTATGCACACTATGGGTCATTATTTGATAAGTCAGCTTTTGGGATTTAATTCACCAATATCTAACTTACCCACAAAACAGAGGAACTCAATAAAGCTGCCACTATCTACCAAAGAATGAAGAAAAGTTTCATTTTATTCTATGTTCTTGGTAAAACAGAATAAACCAGCCTGTTACAACCCACTACATTCTAGGACACCGCCTTCCTTTAATCATTTGTGAAACTGTATAAAAATACATGCCATTTGGCTTAACTCACTGCTCGCACTTTTAAAAGCAGTAATAAGGACTGACATGGTCTTCCAAGATCTCTAATAAAGTCTGGATAAATCTGTAAAGAGGAGACTTATTCACTCCACCGTCAGCTTTGTACAGAAGATAACCAACACTGGAGCAAATTCGAGACTTCTCATTCATTCACCAATTTATCCATACATATTTATAATTTACTTTGATCATATTTACCTACCATCTTTTGCCCCCCGTTCCCTTTTTACTAGATCCTTTCCCCTTCCCAAATAGTGTCCCCTTCTAATTTCTTAATTTGCATTTTATTAAATCTAGATTTCACATGTAAAAAAACCCTACAATGTTTGTCTTTTTGAGTCTGCCTTACTTTGTGATGATCTCCATCCAGTTCCATCTGTTTTCTTGCAAATGACATAATTGCAGTCTTCTTTATGGCTAAATACAACTATGCTCTGTGTATGTGTCACATTTTCTTTATTCATCTGCCGATAAGAATCTATTTATTGGTTATTGGGAACAATACTGCGAGAAACATGGAAATAGAAGTATTCCTGTCATATGCTGAGTTCATTTATTTTGAGCACACTCAGGAATGGTACAGCTGGATAATACAGTTCCACTTGTAATTTTTTTAAAAAAAGAACTTCCATATTGATTTCCACTGACTGGTACAGCAGTTTTGTATTCTCACCAGCAGCATATACAGATTCCTTCCTACCTCCCCCCACCCCGGCCCCTACTCTCACCAGTATTTGCTTTTGGTTTCCTGGATGATAGCTGTTCTGACTGGAATGAGATAGACTCTCATCAGTTTGGATTTGCATTTCCCTGATTTGCCTTTTAATTAACTGATTATGTAGGCTTTCCGTTGAAAATGAAAGAAGAGATCCTGACTTGAATTTGTTTTAAATATACCCTACAGAGATAGCAGATTTAATAAATTACCACCCATTCCAACAATTCTCTCTCAGCCACATGAAACGTCCTGACAGATAACAGCCTTTTGTGATATAGCTTCTATTTTGGAAGGAAAGAGAAAGACTTTAATCTCTATCTCTTATAAACAAGTCCAAGAGTTCCACTTTTTGCTTCTAAATGAAAGTAGTATTTTCAATCTCCTCCAAATAGAGTTTATATTTTGGTTCTAATGTATAGAGTGAATAGACTCAAACAAAATTTTATGACATATTTCTATAAATATGCAAACTTTTATAGACATTAAAAATCTGCCAATGGCACTTTGGTAAACTTATTCAATAGTGACTTAAGTTAAATCTAAGTTAAGAGGACTACATGATTCTTGGGAGGATAGAGAAATTGGTCTTAAAATTATATCCTGAACCAGTTTTGCATTTTCCTCAAATCAACAATTGGCAACTGTGTGACGGATAAATGCTGCTCTGCATCTCAGGGTTACCCATCTTCCTTAGAGGACAGGAAGAGCACGCAGAAACTCCTCCGTGCGATTTTGCTACTAAGGGAAGGCAGCCGGTTTAGATGCATTTGCTTCTCTTCTCTGTTCTATTTCTGTGCTTGGAAGGGAAAACAGAGCACACGTTTCCTCAATTATTCTAGGGTCTGACCCTGAGATCTCTTCGGTCTCTGTAAACTAGACTGGAGTACCGAAGGAGACGGGAGGAAAATCCCAACTGTTCCTCGAGCTGAAAGCGCATAGCCATCCTTTCACTTGAGGAGGCCGGAGCAGAGACCTCAGCAATGCTGCAAGGCACGAGTCTTTACTCTCAGTTTCAATTCGTTAGCCTTCAAGGAAGCAAAATAAAACTTTTAAAGGTATACAAAATTTCAGTAGCACTATGTAGCCCAGGCTGGCTTTGAACTTGTTATCCCAGCTCAGCTTCCTGAATCCTTGGATTAAAAGTGTGTTCTAACACACAAGGATTAAATCTTCACCTTTAATTTATTCAAATTTAAGCCCTTATACCAACTGAAAATGAAGGAAATTTAAGTTGTCAATTTTTTTGAAGAACTAAACTTAAATACCATTGAGAGCCTATCAACCTCTGAACTCTGTAGTCTTTTCGAAACATCGATTACACAATCAGCTTGCCTTCCAAATGCTGTCATAAAAATGAAAGTCAGAAAGCAAGTCACCTGTCAGTCTCTGTTTCCATCTTCTCTAGCCCATGTGAATGCCCTAACACATGTGGTAAAGGAATCAGACTATTTCTAAGTTCATGATCATGAATTCTTTGAAAACATTAAAGAAACTCCATGATTTCACATTTAGACTTAGAGTCCTATCAGGAACCCACAAAGGTGCTTTCTATACTCCACTCACAGCGCTTTCTGAAGGTTGGTAGAACTCTAAGTGGTTTCGCAGTTAAGGAACATTAGCCTGTTCACATGCCTGCAAGCTGGCAAATGAAATGTATAACATTGGAGATGTTCTGCATAAAAATCTGGATGTTTTCTGATAGATAAATGATCCAGTTTGGAGATTATCTGACAGCCTAAAATGTAAGGATGCAATGGGAAAGTTTGATATGCTACCACTGTTTAGTTGGAATCTCCATTTGAAAATTAATCAATAAGGCATTAAGTCTAAAATTTTGCTAGTGTAGCCATCATTTTCTCAGTAGTTATTACTTGCAGAAGTAATTCTCACTTGACGTAAAGTATAGAAAGACAAAAAAACCCTACATATAACTGAAAAAGATTAGGGTCTTTGCTTATACCTTTGTATTAATAATTAATGAAATCGGAACTAAACCTAATGAAGGCACTATTGTAAACAGCAATGCATGACTTATGCGCACCCTCACCTAAAGGAGATTTGCCCCTAGGAACTGATAATTATATTATGGCCCTCTTGAAAAATTAAACTAAGAAATGTTATCATTAAGAAGGGAACTGAATTACAGATGTTACACATAGTAACAAACTACCTGTCATCTATACATTGACATCCCCAAACTGCAAATGTACTAGTCTTTGAAAAGCCCACTTAATCACCACAAAGTTAAAATAGTTAAGACATTTACCAGTGGTTCTTAAATCAGAATGTGCATGAGAATAATCTGGCATTGGTTAAAACACAGTGCTGCCCCAAATCCACACGGCCTATGGGTCTGGAATGGGGTTCAAATGCAATTCTAACATCTTTTCGGGTGATGCTGAAGCTGCAGGTACTGGGACTGCCCTCTGCTAACCACTGGCCTAAATGATTAATGGTACATCAGCACAACCCTAACCAAACTTCTGGTCAAGATGCATGTAAGCCAATGAGAACAGAACAATGCTAAGAAGACTGCTGATAGATTTACCCTATTACATTAAAACATCAACATCTGCTTCGTGGTCTTCCTCAGTCACTTTCAAGGACAGCACCTCTTCATTGAGGAAGAGCCCACTGAGCCTCTCCTTTCGGGCCTGCCTCTGCTCCTTCAGCTGCCTCTTGCGGAAGGCCTTCTGCTGTAGCTTTCGCTGCTTGGATCGCTTCTGTCAAAGTGAAAAGTACAAAGTCAGTAAGGTGTAGACACTGCTGTATGCAGCCCAGGGTTATGTGGCTCAAATTCTCTATTTTCCACATTTTAGGAGCTGCTCAAGTTTCTCTGCAGAGTGATTCTTATACCAACAAGTAATTCACCAGCTTAGATGTAAAAAAAAAAGATTCTGTTTTTATTGCATCTGACTTCTTGTGGCTAGCAAGGGCTGATTCTTTATTGTTTGAGCTAGCTATGGACAACAAAATACTGTCAAGAATTTATATTTTTAAAATTCAATTAGGGTAAAATGGCATCATCACAGCAAAAACAAAATGTTAGAGTACAATACTGGATATAAAATGCAGAAAACATTGTCCAGATCCCTAACACTTACATTTTCAAGGTACACTTTACCCCAGAATACTAAAAATCTCCCAATGGCTACAAAGGAATCATGCTTTCCTAATATCAGGCAAATGCTATCTTAAAAGCCTGTTAGGAAACCTGAATCCTCATCACTGGTAAACTAATACCAAGAAAAGAATAACCACGTATTCAGTGAAATCCCTTGGTAACCACCAAAGATGGCTGTTTCTTCTACTTTGACAAAAACAAGCAAAACAAACGGGAAGGAATCACTGTGTATCTTCTGATCACTGGATTTCCAAAGAGTTAAAGAGATTCTCTCATCTTTAAATAGGCTCTACTCTGTGCCACCGCAAAGAACCATACATATGCCCACGCTGAGCCACATAACCATTGCATATGTACTTCTACTTTCTTTTACAAGTGCCCAACAGTAAGTTTCAACAATAAAAGAATAGAACTAGATTACAGAAAGCGTTACTTTTTACTTAGTCAAGGAACAGTTTAGGTTAAAACATCAAGAAAATACACACACACACACATGCATAAACAAACACACATTGAAGACATACACGACAATTTTAGAAGCTAATAGATGGCGACATTAGCAAAATAGTGAGATTCGCTAAGTAGTGAGTTGCAATCTTGAGAATAAGCTGTTATTTTAATATTTCTAGTATTTCTTACTGAAAGGGAAGATAAAAACTGAAAGACTGAAGGCGGCATGGTAGTGGGTGAAGAGTATCTGAAAGCACTCAAGCTTTCTTCAACAGTGGAGCACTCTGCTTGTTCAATCAAAACCAAGACCCACAGGCATCCAGAGAGTGGAGCAATTTTTAGTTTGCAAGAGATTGAAGCGAAAGCGTCCTAATGCTAACATTGAAAGGTAAAGTTCCGTATTGAATAGACATTTTACTTTTGAATCCCGAATCCGCTCTGCTGCACTTGCAGACAGGTTGCTGTCGCTGTGTGCTCGACTCATGTTGGCACTGGAGTTTGAAGCAGAGTTTCCAACACTGGACCCACTGCTGCTTGCAGAACTGACCATGCTGGCACTGCTGCTGCTGGCGCTGGCACTGGCACCACTCACGCCACTGGTGCTTGCACAGCTAAAGTTGCTTCTCTTCCAGGCCTCCCTTGTAGGCCGCTGACGAGGGCTATGCTCCTTGATATAGTTTCTGACCTTAGGACACATGGACAAGCACTGGTAAGTATTGCACCTTGATATTCCACCCTCAAGATGCTGGAGGGAAAAACCTCACAGTGTGTTCAATCTGAATGATGCTCAGATGCATAAAAGAGGCAGAATAGAAGCTAATAAGAAACACCCAAATATAGAAATGAATACCAAGTCAGGTGTATTAGTTCTAGCACTAGGTGTATCTAGTTCTCTAGGCTGAGGCAGGAGGGTTGCAACTAGTTCTGCAGAGCCTGAGCTTAATACTGCATTCTAGGCCAGTCTGGACTTTAGAAAGGAACTGTTTCAAAACAATACTCAAGAGAGGGGCAGGAACAGCATGAAGGAAAGGAAGAGAAGGGAAGGGAAGGGAAGAAGGGAAGAGAGGAAGGATGACCACAAAACCAGCAGGGGTCAAAACTCCAGCAAACACATAGACCTATATTTTAAAAATATAAAAATTACTTAGCAAATTCTATTGGCCTTTAGAATTTGAATTTTGAGAAAAGAACACTGAAAGAGAAACCACAAAATCAAACAAACGTGGTTACACTAAAAATGAGGTAAGCATATTAATGATTCCGTTTCTGACTTGTGTGCACTTCCCCCTAAATTTTGCGAGGGGGACAATGACACCTAGTTTTAAATGCAACACATCAACTTACCACACTAAAGAAACTAGCAGAAATGGGGAAAGATATTTCGTTTTGAGAAATGAGAATTTTCAAATGCCAAATGTAAGACACCAGAAGCAGAGAATTAAAAGCCTTTCTATTAAAGCATGTACCAGAGAAAAGGTGCAGCAAAACTATTATTTGGAAGGGGTCCTAAAGTAGAGGAAAACACTGGAGGAAAAGTCCCTCAGATGTCACTCTGCACAGGCTGTTATTCCACAAGGCCACTCAAATCCCTCGGCACACATGCCTGGCCACATAAAACTCTTCTTAAGTAGGGACTTGGAGGTTTCAGTTTTTGTTTTGGCTTTGAGACATTCAGGATCTCAGGTATTCCAGGCTGGCCTTCAAGTCTTTAACAAATCAAAGATGACCCTGAACTTCTGTCCTCCTAACTCTACATCCCAAGCGCTATGATTACAGGCGTGTGCCGCTACTCCAGGTCATTTTTTCCCTTCTTCTTTGCAGTCCTGGGGACTGAATTCAGGGCTTTGTACATGTTACCCTCTAGCCCTGAGCTCCAACTCTTAGCTCAGCACCAGTGCTTCCTAATGTTACATCTCACAGCAGTGATTTTAGTCTTGATAATGACGAGTATGCACATGATTACATAGGCCGACACTTCATAACATGGTGGCATCTTCAGTAGATAAACAATGTACATTTACTTTTCATACCTGCTTCAGTTTTTCATCTGTGAGACAGTTAAGTTCAATAATGAACTCACTATCAGTAGGGGAGATCTGAGCAGAAGGATCAATGATTTTAATAATATCAAGTTGCTCCCGAAGGCCCATCTCAGTACTGACTTTACGGCTCAGATACTCAATATATTCCACCTATATGAAGAAAAATAACAACAAACAATATCAGTGTAAATACCTGACTTTTACTATGTGAATTATAACACGATTTAGACATTAGAAGAATTATTTTGCCCAAGGCTCCAGTGAAGCACCAACCACTGTCTGAATAGGAAAGCTGATCATTTCTTATGATCGTTGCTAAGATGTCCTGATTGCACTTGCTTCCTAGAAAAAGTTAAAACTCAATTTCAGACTTCACACAATTTGGGGGCTACAAAGAGGTAAATAAAGGAGGCTTCACATCTGCTCTCCACATAAGCTTTATTCCACATACACTTTGAATGAAGAATGCCAACATGTTTACCTGCTCATCATTTGTCATCGCACTCCAAGCAAGTTCATCGAGATTCCGATGCTTGTTCTTCTTTTTAGGAAGCAGGCAAGGTGAACTGGGGATACTGGGTATGACGTCAGAAAGTACATCACTTCCACTGGCAATGTCACTGCCTGGTAACTTTAGAAAAGTAAGACGTACAGGGGTTAAAGAAAGTAGAAATTGAAAACTGCATTTTAAATATGGCAACACATTTTATGCATCAATTAAAGTTATTTTGGTCAGCCATGGTTGGTTACATATGCAGGCAATCCCCATACTCAGGAAGTAGAGAGTGGACGATCAGTGGTCTAAGGACAGTCAGAGCTCAATAGCCAGCCTCAGGTCACCCTAAGGTATAGAAGATCATGTGTCAAACATATGACTAAGGCAAATATACAATCAGGATTTTATACAAAAGGACCAACATCAGGATATTCTCTTTGAAGATATCCCATGAAAATGTACTTTCCAAAACGCATAAATCATAAATATAAATTACAAAAATGCTAATCTATGTTTCAATATCCACTAAGCTTTTTACTTTATAGTCACAATATTATCAGAGCCCTAAAACCTGGTAAGAAGTACTGATCTCCATCACAGGAGACCTGAGTGCTCTGCCAACAACTGGCTCTATTAAACACACATAATTCCACGAATTCTTCTCCTCGAGAGCACCGGAGCAATATAAGAACAACTAAAGTAATTTAAAATATGCTATTGATATAAAGGAAAAACTCAAGAATGGAAACACTAGAAAACAAAATAAGAAAATAGAAAACAATGTGTAGAGAAAGGATAAAAACTAAACCCAAAAACACAGAAAAATCAAATCAAATTCATTTAAAGAAAGACAAGTATCAAGAATATATTACCTCTAAAAACAGTGAATTAAATAGCTTCATTAATATACACTTGATAAACAAAAACTACACAGCATATAATTTGATATATTTGAACATGCACCCACAAAACCAAAACATGTCACATCAAATATCATCTAAAATTAGTTAATTTAATGCACTATTTTTAAAATACTAATTAAAATAAAATAGATATTTTTTCCTTTCTTAGCAAATTTCAAAGAATATTTTCATGATTACAAGCTACATCAACTTTTATTGGTTTTTTGGTATCCAGAATTTGCAACTACATTTGACTCTGAATGATTTCTAGGCTTTGAATTTTCAAACAGGACAGAACTTTAGCACTAAAAACTATTGCTTTCATATGTATTTAAGATGCTAATACATACACAGCACTATAATAGGTATAGGGGATTCAACAAAGTGAAATCATGTTCATTACATTAAAATTTTATACACCACGGTACCATCCACTTACAAATGCAAAAGGCAGCACAGGTGGATGTAAAAACAGACAGACAGATCCTTGGGGCTCACTGGCCAGTCAGCCTGGGTTAAGGTCAATTAGAGAAATTAGAGACAGTATCTCAAAAGATGTGGATGATATTCCTGAGATTGACCTCTAAACTCTGCATGCTCTCACTCTCTCTCACTGCCCTCCCCCCCACAACTAAAAATACCTATACTTGGGCTGGAGAGATGACTCGGTGATTAAAAGTACTTTTTGCTCTTGAGAGGACCCCGATTCCCAACACACACATGGTGGTTCACAACCATCTGGAATGCCAGCTCCAGACATCAGGCATGCACACGATACCCAGACTTACATGCACACAAAACGCTCACAGAAACATAAACTAAATAAAGCTAAAAAAAATAGAAAAACTTCAACTTTCAAAATTTAGTAAACTTTTCTTTGAATCTTTGGAGACTATCTCTTTGGGGTCAGACTATATGATAAGCACTTAAATTCACATCTTTGGTTTTGTCTGGTGTGGGAGATGAGGAGATATAAAAAATTTATAAATAATAGTTTGGCCATTTTCTTAGGAAGAATTTAAAACACCCTACAACACAAAACCTAGTTCCATTGCTCACTAGAGGTAAGATCTTGTATAACTTACTTATTTAATGGCTGATTTTCTTTTTGAGAGAAGATCTCACACTGTATGTCAGGCCATGTGGAACTCTCAATATATAGACTAGGCTGCCTTCTTCCTCCCGCCTCCCAATACTGCAATTACAGGGATCTGGCATCATACTCTGAGTCAGTCTTCAACCATGGTTTCTGAGACCACTAAAAAGGTAGTAAAAGTCCTTATAGAATGTGTCCTATGGTAGGATCAAAAACCCATTGCCATTGTTCTTGAGTTCTCAGTAGTCCTCATTGTCCGCTATGTTCAGCGAGTCCGGTTTTATCCCAGGCTTTTTCAGACCCAGGCCAGCTGGCCTTGGTGAGTTCCCAATAGAACATCCCCTACTGCAGGTACTGGCTTTGTGGGAGCCTAGGCAGTTTGGATGCTCACCTTACTCGACCTGGATGGAGGTGGGTGGTCCTTGGACTTCCCACAGGACAGGGAACCCTGACTATTCTTTGGGCTGACGAGGGAGGGGGACTTGATTGGGGGAGGGGGAGGGAAATGGGAGGCAGTGGCGGGGAAGAGACAGAAATCTTTAATAAATAAATAAACGAAAAAAAAAGAACGTTTCCTATGTTGCCAAAGTGGTGTTTAATGACTTCAGAGGGACAGAAAAAGACATTTGGGAAAGAAAAATAATTTAGTAAAACCACAGATTGCAAAAACACAGGGTAAGGGGAAAAAACCCAACATAAAGAAAAAAAAGCCAGGTGTGGTGTAGCGCACCTCTAATCCCAGTACACAGGAGGCAGAGGCAGGAGGATCTCTGTGAGTTTGTAGCCAGTCTAGTCTACATAGTGAGCTCTCTAGGACAGTCGGGGCTATGTAGAGAGACTCTGTCTTGAAATGAATAAAAAATGTTATTTTAAAAAAGAAGGAAGGAAAATTATTGCTGAGGATCGGAACAACGGAAAAACTAGAAACACTCCCATGCCATGCCGGAGCGGAGGGACACAAAACATTTTCCAAGCGACAGTATCTTTTTTTTTTGTGGCTTGGAAAAGGGGTACCTTTATTATAGAGCGGGCTCAGCACTGAAGGCCGGCACCATGGCCTGCTCTATCTCAGCAGGAGTGGGGTTCACAGCTTTACCTAGCATGATACATTCACCCAATAATGAACAGGGGAGCTGTGCCAGGCTCAGTCCCCAGTTGGGGGCACTCAAGGGTATTGGCAGGGAGATGGCATGGGAACAAGGATCCAAGCCCTTGCCCACCTCCTCCGGACCTCTGGCTTTGAACAACATTTCCAAAAAAACATCTTCAAAGATAGCCAGAGGCCAGGCAAAGGTCAGTCCAACACATCTAGCTGGGAACCAATACAAGCAGTCCGCCTGTGCGTCATAGGCAGGCTATTCAGCTGGAATCTGGCCTCCTCGGAGATGCCGAACTGCTCCAAAGGATCCTTGCCTGTCATCTTCCTGATTTCGTTCCTGTAGAAGATGAGGCTTCGTCGCATGTACTCATAGCTGGCCCGGCGAAGAGCCTCCATCCACTCCTGACACTGCTCTTGGCTACAGCATTCGAAGTGATACTTCCTGCTGAGGTCTTCCACAAAGCTGATGGAGAAGCCGCTGGGCTCTTCCTGGGCCACTATGCAGCGTTCCAGCAACAGGGCTCCGAGGGGCTCGGCCTCGTCCGGGCTGAAGTAGAAGAGGAAGTTGACCACCAGCTTCACCAGCCGCCTCTTGGCAACGCTGCCTTTCTTGGGACCCCACATGCCTAGCTCGGCGGCCATCTCTGCCGGCTGACGGGACAGCACCTGCAACTCTTTCTCATTGTACCGCATCACACCGCCGGGATCCGCGCGAAATAAAACACGCCCTGACTCCCGACCGCCGTCCTTTCCGAAGCGGCAACCAGCGCCACAAAGGTCTCAGGGAACGTTCCGGAAGCCCCCATCAAAGCTACTGCCTAGCGACAGTATCTTGATGAAACAAAACAGGATGAAGAACGATTGGGACGAAACATGAAGCCTTTGCTGTGATCATGCCTATCCTCTAACAAGCATCAACAGGAAAAACAGATGACTATAAAAGTTTAGAAGACAAACGATAATGTATAAATCGTTTAGGAACCTTCATTGCTCTCTGCTTACTGGCTACTGATGCTAGTAGCTGCCCTGAGAGTCTGTTTCCAGGAATTACCCACCACAAGGGAGTCCACCCTCAAAGTAGAAAAATAAAGCCTTCCTTAAGAAAAAAGAGCTGTTTGGTAACTGGCTGGTGAGCAAGCAATCCAATATTCAGACCAGAGGAAAATAGTTCACAACCATAGAACCCACACAGGATGGTACACTCAAAGACTTCAAATATTAATTATTCTAACTCAACACACTTATTCTAACAAATAAAGGGGGAAATGGTATCCAATGAGACTTGAAGAACTAGTGACTAAATCCAAAGTAGGATACAAATTCACTGTATTCATACAAGCCAGGCAATCTGGACTTCAGAAGGAAATAAGAAGATGGTGCAGTGTAGAATATGGGTAACGGGAAAATGGTAGGTGTGCAAGTATACTCTCAATAGACAACGGTCATTATTCACCATACTGTAAGATATGTCACAAAGGCTCATGGACTTTTTCCATGGGAAGGCGATTTTTGGAAGTGATATCACTGATCGAGGAATCAGCATCTCAGATAATGGGTTACTATGAAATAATAAAGTCATTCAAGTGGAAATGTCAAATAGTCAATTGAACATACGGGACTAGAGTAGCAGCTGTATAGCAGAATTAATTGTATGGGCGCTTGTGTATTTATTAGGCCAGGAATTTCCCACTTTATAACTGATAAAGTATTTCAGAATAAAAATGCTTAATGAGTCCTATCCTATATTTTATAGACCATATTCAGTATATTTATGCCATAATCTGTAGCTGTGACACATGGTGAGAATTAAATCAAACCCTGTCATATTTTTTGTAAGTTTCAGCAGAATTCTGTAAGTAACCTCATTTCTCTAACTGCTGATGTGTAATTTCAAGTAACCCCTCTAGGATTAAAGTATGACAGAAGAATTACTTGCTCATTGCATCCTCTAAGCTCTCCTGCTCAACAACAGAAATGGTTTCTTAAATGAAACTTTCCAAAGAATCTGTGAATCATACATATTAACTATTGTATCCCCAAAACATTTACTCAGAAGTTTAAATAGATGGAGCTTTTAACCACAAGAGTTAATATAATTTTTAAACTCTAAAACAATAATTTTCAGTAAATTCTAACATAATTTGTAAGCACAATCTTGTATAATTTCCTTAATATTATTTTGAGATCTCACAAAGATAAGGAAGCATTTTAAACTTCTCATCATAGCTCAATGTTAAATGTCCAACTCCTATACTCCAGTGTAAGGAGTGGAAAAAAAGTCAATGATATTGTGCTATAGTCATAGATCAGAGCCCAGCCCAATCTTCATAGAGGCTTTATCTAGCAACTGATGGGAGCAGATGCAGAGATCCACAGCCAAGTATTAGGTGGAGCTTGAGAAGCCGTGTGGAAAACGGAAGGATTGAAGGAGTCAGTGTAGTTTGGTGTTCTTGTGAGACTCCTAACAGTGGGAGCGGTGACTGTCTGACTCTTTTGCCTGCTTTTAGGACTCTTTTCCTCCTACTAGTTTGCTTCTCCAGTCTTAATAAGGGCATGTGCGTAAACTTATTGCAACATGTTATGCCATGTTCAGTTGATGTCCCCAGAAAGCCTGCTTTTTCCTGAAGGGAAACAGGAGCAGTGGATCTGATGGAGAGAGGAGATAGGGAAAGGGGAACTGGGAGGAGTGGAGGGAGGGGAAACAGGAGGCAGGATGTAAGGTGTGAGAGAAGAATGCACTCTGGCTGGACAGATGACTTGGCAACTTGCTGCTCTTGAAAGTGGATCTCTGGAAAAAGAAGAGCAGCTGCTCTCAAAGGCAAGATTTTAATCTTTGGATGAGGTAGCATCTTAGCATGTGCATTGCCACTGAGTCACTTTACTGACAATTTCCTTTGTTTGCAATCCTTCAATTATTAAATTAATAAGTAAATTAGGAATCACTCCTCTTTTGGAGACTAGTTTATATTTTCTCATTTAACATATAAAACCTTCCACAATCTACATTAACACCTATACAATTATATAACATCCCTGGTATTAGACAACTTATGAAAGTGCTGACCTTTAAATAAGGTCATTTGCTTATTTATTTGTATTATTTTTGGAGACAGCGTCTCACTAAGTATTCCTAGTTGGTATGGAACTCACTGCATAGACGAAACTGATCTTGAACTCGCAGAGATCCACTTGCCTGGGTATTCCAAGTGCTGGGATTAAATACATACGCCACCACACCTGAGTCTTTCTAAGAGGCCCATATTTCTCTGATTCTAATCCTAACAGACTGTGAATCCTGCTTAGATAAGGAATCAGATAAAAGGCAAGCCACTTGGCACTCTACGACATTTTCTTTATTAGAATATTAAAGTGGGAAGACCCACCCTAAATGTGGGTGGCAGTTCAGATAAAAGAAAGATTTAAAAGATAGAAGAAAGAAGCTCTCTTTGCCTGCTTGACTTCACTTTTTCTAGCAACTTCATCTATTCTGTTGCTATTGCTGCTTATTAATCACTTCTTATACTTCTTTGTGCAAGGAGGCGGCTTATGGTCTCACTACATACCCTAGGCTGGCTTCCAACTGCCTCAGTCTCATGAGCGATGGGGTTGTAGGCATGTATACACTTCAACACTGGATGATCTGGGTAGGGCAAATAAGCAAGAAGAAAAAAGACTAGGAGGAAAGAAAGACAACTATTCACTGATAACGTGAACTTAAATATGGAAAACCCAAATGAATCCACACAGGAGGAAACTACAGAGCTAACAAACAAGTTCAGCGCTAGTTACGAAAATCCGCATTAAAAAGACTGACTTGTATATTGCTTTATATATACAGTGAGAAATCTGCAATTAAAATTATGAAAAGGACACTTCCAAAAGCAAAATAAAGGATTTTTTAAAACAAATTTAACCAAAAAAGTTTCAGATTTGAATACTGAGAACTGTAAGGCATCATTGAAAGAATTAAATAAAAACAATACCACTTTAATGAATTGGAATGTTGAAATTAAGACAGCAATCCTCCTCACAGGCTTAATTCAATCTGTACTAAAATTTCAACTGCTCTATTTTGTAGAAATAAAAAACTGATCCTAAAATTTGTGTGGAATTACAAGAGACCCCCAAAATCCAAATGATCTTAATAAAGAGCAAAAACAGTTTGGGGCCGTGCGAGTTATCTGGCGGCCAGGCAGCAGCGCAGCGGCTGTAGCACGCAGTGGCTTCTGGTCGCCACCAGAGAAGAAGCTCCCCTGTGGAGTGGGGCACAGCCAAGGCTCAGTGCCAACCCAGGGGAGAGTTACGCCCCTGGGCTCAGGCAATGATGCTAGGAGTTTGAGCTCCTGCACGCCAGCCGGCAACATAACTGGAGCCCTTGGCAAGCCTTCCCAGGGCCTGCATTTGCTCCCGCGATGAAGGCGGCTGCAGTAGCAGCAGGGACAAAGGCGCTCCTGGAGGCAGTGGTGGCAACGCCAAAAGAAACGGAGGAAGAAGCTTCGGAGGCGCCCAGTATCCTGAAGCCCTGTCCCCGCAGGACAAGGCATGCACGGAGCCTGCGACTGTGGCTCTAGGGTCTCCTCCCTGCTAGCCTTCCCAGCCTCTGTTGCCTGCACCCCGAAAAGTTCGACCTCCACCACCGCATGGAACTCGAGAACATCAAGGCCAACACCCTGCTACAGAAGGCTCGTCAAGAAAAGGATGAGAAAGCCCGGCTGTGGTGGCGCACGCCTTTAATCCCAGCACTCAGGAGGCAGAGGCAGGCGGATCTCTGTGAGTTCGAGA
>NW_004949115.1:5809024-5825186 GCF_000317375.1 Microtus ochrogaster
AAGTCAGAAGTTCCCTTACCACAGATACCTTCAGCTCTTGTGAAAACTTGTAAATGGAATCTGAAACAGAATTCCTCCCCTAAAAATGTTTTCCAGAAATGTGCTGGAATTGTCTATACCTATTTGAGTGAAACACCATTTGAAGAATACCAAGACAGTACGTACTTCTGTCGATTTTTACAATGGAAATTGTAGAAAGGCAGTCAGTAACAAAGAACACGTTCAGACATTACAGAGTACTAGGAAAAGGCGGGTTTGGAGAGCCCCTTTATCATTTGTATGTAGGAGGCCTACTGATATTTTTTTAGTTGATTTTTGTATCCTGCCACATTACGGAACTTGTTTATCAGCTCTGAAACCGAGAAGTTTCTATAAAGCAAAGGACACAGTCACTATGACAAAAACAGCAGACTACAGAATGGGAAAAAAATCTTCACTAACCCCACATCAAAGAGAGGGATGATCTCCAAAATATATAAAGAACTCAAGAAATTAAACCTCAAATTACCAAATAATCCAATCAAAAAATGTGGTACAGATCTAAACAGAGAATTCTTAACAGAAGAATTGCAGATGGCCGAAAGACACTTAAGGAATTGCTCAACATCAGAGAAATTAGCCATCAGGGAAATGCAAAATAAAACGACTCTGCGATACTCTGTGATCGTACACCAGTCAGAATGGCTAAGATAAAAGGCACCAATGATAGCTTATGCTGGAGAGGATGCAGAGTAAAGGGAACACTCCTCCATTGCTGGTGGAGTGCAAATGTATACAGCTACTTTGGAAATCAGTGTTGCGGTTTGTCAGAAAATTGAGACTCAATCTACTTCAAGACCCAGCAATACCACTCTTGGGCATATACCCAATGGATGCTCACTCATACCACAAGGAAATTTGCTCAACTGTGTTCATAGCAGCATTATTCCTAATAGCCAGAACCTGGAAATGACATTGGTGCCCCTCAACTGAAGAAGAGATAAAGTGGAGTACTACTCAGTAGTAAAAACAAACAAACAAACAAAAAAAACCAGTGACATCTTGAAATTTGCATGCAAATGAATGGAACTAGGAAAATAAAACATCCCGAGTGAGGTAACTCAGACTCAGATAGACAAACATGGTATGTACTCACTCATAAGATTAGACATAAAGCGAAGGCAAAGCAGCCTATAGTCCAAGATCCCAGAGAAACTAGGTAACAAGGAGAACCCTAAGAGAGACATACATAGATCCCCCTGGGAAGGGGAAACAGACAAGATCTCCTGAAAACATTGAGAGGGAAGGTGGAAGGAGATGGGGAGGGGGAAAGGGGAAGGAGGAGGAGAATATGAGGGAACAGGATGCTCAAGAAGGGAGAAGGGCAGAGAGGAGAGACAGGAAAGATATTTTGATTGAGGGAGCCATTAAAGGGCTAGTGAGAAACATGGCACTAAGGAAATTCCTAGGAATCCACAGAATGACCCCAGCTAAGACTCTAAGCAGCAGTGAAGAGGACAGCTAAACTGGCCTTCCCCTGTAATCAATTTGATGATTACCTTAATTGTCATCATAGAACCTTCTTCCAGCAACTGATGGAAGCAGATACAGAGATCTGCAGCGAAGCACTCGACCAAGCTACCTGAGACCAGTCCAAGAGAGAGAGGTGCAATATATGAGCAAAGGGGTCAAGACCATGATGTTGCTATCCACTGAAACAGCTGATCTGAGCTAGTGAGAGCTCACTGACTCTGGACTCATAGCAGGGGAACCTGCACAGGACCAAGCTAGGCCAGCTGAATGTGGGGGACAGTTGTGAGGCTTGGGCAGTCTGTGGGCCACTGGCAGTGGGACCAGGATTTATCCCTAGTGCTTGAACTGGCATCTTTGGAGCACATTTTCTTTGGAGGGATAACCTTGCTCAGCGTAGATATAGGGGAGAGGGCCTTGGTCTTGCCTCAGAGTGAAGTGTCAGACTTTGTTGACTCCCCATGGGAAGCCTTACCATTTCTGAGGAGTGGATGGAAGTGGTATGGGATGAGGGAAAGGCTGGGGTGGTAGGAGGGGAGGGAGTAGAAATGGGGATAGCTGTATAAAATGAGAAAAGATTGTATTAAAAAAATTTAATAAAAAAGTCAACTTTCATTAAAAAAACACTGTTTGGGAGCAGGGGTGCAAGTCTTGAACCCCAGCATGTGAGAGTCAGAGGCAGGTGGATCTAGTTCAAAGCCAGCTTGATCTACATAGACAGGCCAACCAGGGCTACATAGAGAGATCCTGTCTGGAAGAAAAAAAAAAGCAAAAAACTAACCAAACAACAACAACATGGGAGAACGCACACTTCCCAAACAGTGCTGTACAAGCACAAGGACAGACGCTGGCATTAAAACAGGAGAACTGTGAGTCCAGAACCAAAGCCATTTGCAGCAGGGTGCCAAGACTATTCGATGAGAAAAACAACAGACTTTTTAGCAAACGATGCTGGATTAAAAAAAATACCTAGAAACCAACATCCACAGCAATGAATTTGTATAAACTGAGAGTAAACAAGAAATTCTTCTCTATCATACAGGGAATTTACTGAAAAACTACACTAACATTATACTCAGTGGAAAGACTGGAAGCTTTCCTTTCCAACTAGGAAAAAAGACAGGAGGTGTGTGTGGAGGGGGGAACATACACAGAGAAAAACCAAAATACATCAAAGGCCTATACATGTAAGAACTAAATTTCTAAACTCTAAGAAGAAACAGGTAAATTTCATCATCTTGAGTAAAGCAGTTTTAATACAACAGCATAGGCACAATGAAGAAAAATGCATGCAGAGGAGTGGGGAAAATGTATAGCTCAATAAAAGCAATATAAAAAGAGAAAAACAGGGGGCTGAAGAGATGACTCATAGGTTAAGAGCACTGGCTGTTCTTCCAGAGGTCCTGAGTTCAATTTCCGGCAACCACATGGTGGCTCACAACCATCTGTAATGAGAACTGGCACTGTCTTCTGGCGTGCGGCCATACATGGAGGCAGAGCATTGAACACACAATAAATAAATCTTAAGAAAACGATGTAAGTATGAAAAGGTGCTCAAAACTAGGCATCAGAGAAATGTGAAACCAAACCACAATATGACACCACTTCACATTCACCATGCTGGTTGAAATAAAAAAGATAAACATCAAGTATAGACCAAGATGGAGAAATTCAAACCAGAGAGGAATAAAATCCATGCTACAATATGGATGAACCTTGAAAACAGCACAACAGCTCTACATAATTGTGTACGTCCATTTACACAGAGAACAGGAAACCGAGGTCATCAGGAGAGCTCAGAGAGGAAAGGAACTTACAGTCCAGTCTGACAACCTAGGTTTGATTTCTGGGATGCACGTAGTGGAAAGAGAGAACTCCCTCAGAATTCATCCTCCGACCTCCACGTGTACATGGTGGTACACGTGCATGCGTGCTCACAAACACAACACAAAAAATAATAAAAAACATTTTAGAGATAAATCTACAGAATAGATTGGTGTTTGCGAGATGACAAAGGCAGAGTATAAGTGAAGCTCTGTGCTTAACAGGTATAAAGTTCCTTTGTGTGTCAGTGTGGGAGAGGGCGATTACGGAAATACCCTGGAATTAGTGGTGATGCCTCTGCAGCATTGTGAGTATATTAATGAGCATTTAATTGTATATTTTTAAGTTATTTAAATGCTGAATTCTATCATTTTTAAAGGTAAAAAATAAACTTTTTCCCAGCACTCGGGAGGCAGAGGCAGGCGGATCTCTGTGAGTTCGAGACCAGCCTGGTCTACAGAGCTAGTTCCAGGACAGGCTCCAAAGCCACAGAGAAACCCTGTCTCGAAAAACCCAAAAAAAAAAAACAAAAACAAAAAACTTTTATCTGACGTATATTTGCATCTCTATGTGGAACAGAAGCTGAAATAACACACAAAAAAAAGGGGGTGGTAAATTATTTTTTCCTCTTTAAAACCTCTTAGCTAGCCGGGCGGTGGTGGCGCACGCCTTTAATCCCAGCACTCGGGAGGCAGAGGCAGGCGGATCTCTGTGAGTTCGAGACCAGCCTGGTCTACAGAGCTAGTTCCAGGACAGGCTCCAAAGCTACAGAGAAACCCTGTCTCGAAAAACCAAAAAAAAAAATAAATAAAAAATAAAACCTCTTAGCTTAGCATAGCACTCTTTATAGCACATATATACACAAAACTGAAGCCAACTAAAAAACATTGTGACAGTTACAATACGGCTCTGAAAATGAATGAGATATTTCAGAATAAGAAAAAAAACATACAATTACTGAGTGAAATATTTATATATGAACATACATACTATGTATATAGGAACATACACTTCTATCTGTAAAAGCGCTTCACAGTGGTAACCAGAAGGGTTTTTGAGACTTTTAATTTATACCACCTCGTATTATTTCATAATTTCATAAAAATAGTTTTAACTCAAATAATATCTGAACCCTTTTTAAAAATACAAGTTCATATATTCAGATGACTGTTAAAATATCAGAGATTCAAGTTTATCTGTTGAATAAAACATGCAGTATATGCAAGGGAAGACTTTTTAATATTATTTTTTTACAATCACAAAATGGATGTTCCAATAAAGCAACATACATTTTCTAATATATCACATTTATTATAATGCAGTATTTGTAGACAACTTGCCACAAAGACATTTTACATATTATATATGCCCCAAGAAAAAAAAATTATTGTGGCCAGAAAAACATCCATGTGAAAAAAGAATATAAAATAATAAACTAGCATACTTCGGATAAGAGAACCAAAAATTAGATGACTGTGATAGAAACAACTTATCATATTTGATATCTAATATAATCTGATATGTGTCTTCTAAGCACAAGAATGCTATCAATTATGAAATAGGGAGAGTACATTTGCATAGTAAAGTGCTGAGTGCTTAATACACGAAAATCTACGAAAGGATGACTGTAGGATCAGAAGCCTAAAATGCATATTAGCAATACTATAGAATGTGCATTCCATCTATTTCTTAACTGTATGACACACTTTGCAAAACATACAAAAGAAAATTGACTTCACCAAGACTCCAAGGTGGCATCAGTCATACTACTGAAAGAGAAGGGAATGGATGTTAAACTGGAAGAGCTGCCATACTGAATACTGATGGAAGATTTCATCCCCAAAGTCATTGCTGTTCCATTTCAGATTGGTTATGAGCAGTATTACAAAAAGAATGTCAACACAAGAAAAGAGACCATCACTAGCGTTAGCATGGGGTTGACCTATAGCTTATGTGTGTTTCAGCTACTTGGAGCTAACAACTTAGGCTTTTTACAAAGAACTCAATTATGAGCAATGGTACAAGTACCACTGAAAAGGAACCAGAATAGAAGGCACTCTGTGCTTTTTAACGTGACTTCCTGCCAGCTCCCAATCATGAAGAATTCAAGTCAGACTGAACCTTTTCATAACCTGAGAATTAAGGTCCAAGAAGAGGTGAGTGGCACATGCAAAAAAATAAAATTAAAATAAACAAATACTTGGAGATAAAAATGAGAAACTTGAGAGAATTTACACCTTTACTTATTTAATAATGATGTTAACAAGTGGGGGGAGACTTACCTGCCACTCAAAACCCACTTTTACTTATATAATAACAGTGCTAGTAAGAAGAAAAAACCTTACCTGCCACTCAACACCCACTTTCACTTATCTAATAAGAATGTTAGTAAGAAGGAAAAGAAAATCTTACCTGCCACTCAAATTCGCTGTCTGACCAATCCCAGTAAGTGCTGATAGATGAGGAGACATCACTGCAGACACTTCCCTCAGGGAATAGGTCAAAAGAAGTGAAGTCTTGATCATCCAACAGCGAATAGCAATCATCTTGATCTCCCACGGAAACGGATGAAAACAGCTCCTCGCTACATTCCGAGCTTGCGACGCTTGTTCCACAAGAAGTTAGGTTCCACCTTCAAAAGCACAAGAGAAGTCACATCAGGAACCCCAGAACCACCCAACGTGAAGACATTAACAAAATCCACTTAGGATATTTGTGACGAAGGACTTTTGCAGTCTGAGGGTACTGTGATTATTTTTTAAAGTCTTTAACCTTTGGCTGAGTTACTGTGAGGGATTATATGAAAACCCATATAGAAAACTTAACACATGCTAAAAAAAACACTAAATACACTAACCACTAAATTTACACATATATGTGCATGTGTGTGTTTGGACCAGAATACAACTTTGTGTCGGTTTTCAGGAACTGTCCTACCTTTGTTCATTCACCCATTCAACAGTTGTTAGTAACAGCTAAGTGCCAGATACTATCTTCAGTGCTGGGGGAAGCTGCAACTAATTGTTTTAAATTAGAATTGCCTTTCAGCATGCAAAAATCCTGTGGAAATATGTTTGCCTCCCTGAGCAATAATGACATTCTTCACATGAAGCCTGTCTGCCACACTTAACAATAACTAGTCAATCACTGACAAGAGTCAGGCCTTTGCTTGCTTTTGTGCTCTTACTGTGCTCCTCGGGCTTCCAGGTGTGTGTGTGTGTGTGTGTGTGTGTGTGTGTGTGTGTGTGTGTGTGTGTGTGTGTGTAACAAGGCTCTAGAATATGAATCCTCTCAGATGCCACGACCTTTTTTTATCAGCATCGAGTGAAAAGGATTCCCAGCTAAAACAAAAAATTGGCAAATCAGAAAAATAGCACCTTTTCCTGTCACAGATTTTTAAACTCCATATATGTATAGCTAGTCTAATTTAGAAATATAATTCTTCTTATCTTTAAGCAATGCAGATAAAACAAAGTAAGTAATATTTATCTATTTCTGGAACTTGGTTCTATGTGAACAAGAGGTTTATAATTCCCCTTCTAGGAATCCACTCCCTTCCCCAATTAGAAATTTGAAAAATAAAAGATGTATTGCAAATATGCACAGATAATATTATTTTATTGTTTTGTTGTTGTTGTTTGGTTTTTATTTTTTCAAGACAGGGTTTCTCTGTGTAGTCTTAGCTGTCCTGGAACTCACTCTGTAGACCAGCCTGACCTCAAACTCAGAGATCCACCTGCACTGCCTCCCAAGTACTCAGATTAAAGGCATGTGCCACCATTGCCTGAAAAACAATGTTATTTTAAAAAGATAAAATAAATGCCCTAAATGCCCCTCAATGGAAAAATGGATAAAAAATGTAGTATATTTACACAATGGAGTACTACACAGCAGAAAAAAAATGATACCCTGAAATTTGCAGGAAAATGGATGGAGCTAGAAAATATCATATTGAGTGAGGTAACCCAGGCACAGAAAGAAAATTATCACATGTACTCACTCATAAGTGATTTTTAATCATAAAGCAAAGAAAACCAGCCTACAAATCACAATCCCAGAGAACTTAAACAACAATGAAGACTCTAAGAGAGACTTACATAGATATAATCTACTTGGGTAGTAGAAAAAGACAAGATCTCCTGAGTAAATTGGGAGCATGGGGACCATGGGGACCATGGGAGAGGGTTGAAGGGGAGGGGAAAGGCAGAGAGGGGAGCAGAGAAAAATGTAGAGCTCAATAAAAATCAATAATAAAGAAAGAAATGCCCTCAAAGCATGAAGAATGACAGCTATATCTCAATACTGGCATTTTCAAACTATGAGAGTTCTGGGTTGGGGAGGTGGTTCAGTGGTTAAAGCACTTGCACCACAAGCCCAAGGACCAGAATTTCAATCCCAGAACCCATGAAAATATTTATGGTGGGGAATATTGTCCACCAGTAATTCTAGCGTTCTAAAGGCTGAGAGAGGGGACCCCACCCCCCGGACAAGCTGGTAAGACAAACTAGCCATATAAGCAAACACTGGCTTCAACTGAGAGACTCAGAGATCCTGCCTGAATGAACCAGGAGAACAGAGAAAAACAACTATCAACACCACTTGAGCCTACACACACAAACGCATAGCACATACTCACATACGTGAACACACATGAACACGAGAAAAAATAGAAAAATACACAATTACAATAAACGGTTCACAAATTAAATTGTGAACACACACACAGGAGAGAGAGAAAAAGAGCCGCAAATCCAAAACTTTTGTCAGACAAGCTTTATACTATAAATAGAACATTCCACCCTGACCTCATATGATGGGGTACAGTCAAAATAAAGGTATACTAAAAATATTATATAAAATTTTCTTCAAGCTATGCCTGCACTACTCATGTGAAACATAAATTCAGCATTTAGACTTTGGTCACATCTCTAACATATCTCATTATGTATGTGAATACTGCAACCAAAAAATATAAAATTAGAAACATCAGATTCCAAGTATTTCACATGAGCAATCCTCAATCTGTATTTATATATAAAAAAAATGAAAAGAAACACAGTGTTGCCAATATTCTCTCTGAGAAAAGAGCGGTTTTTTAAAGAGCCTTCAATTTCCTGTAAAGAGCTTTTGAAATAAAAATTTAAATAAGATTCTTTTAGACTGTTCTGTTAGCTTTGAATTCTCAATGAATGTTGAGTGTGTGTTCAGCACAGATTCATTGAAAATTCCAAGCCTTTGTACTTTTAAATTGCTTAACTATTTTATGTGTATGGGTGTGCATACCATGTGCATGCCTGGCGCTCAGAGAGGCCAGAAGTAAGCATTAGATTCCTTGGAAATGGAGTTACAGATGGTTATGAGTTGCCAGGAGGGTGCTGGGGATGGAATCCTGGTCCTGGGGAAGAGCAGCCGGTGCTCTTAACCACTGAGCCATCTCTCCAGCCTGAGCCCTTACATTTTAATGCTGTCGAACACCAAAATATGAACATAACATTAGACTCAAAGGATGAGAGTAATGATATGGTTGTAGTTAGAATTTGAAGAGAAAAATGTAGACAAAACTGCCAATATTTATGGTGTTTGACTTTAACAATTAAGCTTGCTGCTCTAATTGCAGGGTAATTTTTTTTTAAAGAGGAAAGCCAATAGCATTTCTTCCCAAGATTGTTCTAGTATACATATGGACTAAACACTTGGTTATTTTGATAAGCAGTCATTTAAATTCTAAAATAAAACCGTTTGCTTTTGCTCAAGCCTGATCCCAGTACTCAGCAAGCTACAGCAGGAAGGAATATTTTATGAGCTTGAGCCCAGCCCAGGCTACAGAGCAAAATTCAAGAGGACCCTAGGATACACAGTGTGTTCCAAGCCAGCATGTCAAAAATAAAATTAATTAGAAAAGTTTTTAAAATTAAAAAAAGAGCTAGGCAGGTCAAGTGGTGGCAGTGCATGTCTTTAATCCAAGCAGAGGCAGGCAGATCTCTGTGAGTTGGAGGCCAGGACAGCAAGGACTGTTTCACAGAAAAATCCTGTCTCAAAAAACCACCCGCCCCCCCCGAAAAAAAAACCAGAAGAGAAAGAGAGAGAGAGAGAGAGAGAGACAGAGACAGAGACAGAGACAGAGACAGAGAAACGAGCTAAGAGCTAGGCCCTTTTCTGAGGGGAGAGACAGTGGTAGATATGGAGAAGGTGGGGGAAAATGGTGGGTGGACCATATGCAGTCGGGATGTGATATATGAGAGAAGATAAAAGAGAAGGGCATGTTGCAGGCCTGTTCTAATCCCAGCATTCAGGAAGTAAAGATAGGAGGAGAAGCAGCAACATAAGTTCCCGGCCAATTTGGTCTTCACAGTGAGTTCCTGGCCAGTTAGGACTATATAACTATATGAGACTGTATTTAAAAAGCAAAAACCATGAGGCTATCAAGATGGGTTAAAGTGCTTGGCACGCAAGCCTGAAGAAGCTCCAGTTCCATGCCTACATGGGAAGATTACAGGTGTATAAACAGCACAAGCCTGGAGATGGGGATGTATCTCAGTGGTAAAGAGCAGTCCCTAAATGTCTTTATCCCCTACAGTGCTGACAAAATAGGTGGCTATAATAGCTCACAACTGATCTGGGCCTGGCCTTGCTGCTCCACAGCTGTAATCCCTAGTGCTCAGGAGGTGTAGAAAGAAGTGTAACTTCATGGCTAGCCTGGGCAGCTCAGCAAGATTCTGTAAGATGAAAATAAACATAGGACAAGGGACATACAATAGCAGTAGAGTATTGGCTCAGCATGCATGAGGCTCTAGGACAATCTCTAGTTCTGCAAGAACCAATCACCCAACTGAGAAATTGATGTATTCAGAAGCTCATTTCACATCCTGCCAGAAAGGTACACAAAAATCAGGCAATCTCCTCACCCATTCGCTTTTCACAAGGGTTTATGTCGATGGCATAGTCCCCTGACAGATGAAGGGAACGACTCATCTGGCAGTTTTATTCTCCTCTTTCATCTCATATTTGAGTTATAGGACTTACCAACATTGCTGGGAAGGAAACAAGAAACCAAAGGAAGGTAAACGAAACCTCTTTTTACTATGGAAAAACCTCACCAAAAGGAAATGTCTTAAACATGTATATATACTTAATCCTGATATTTTGTTTACAAATCTACTCATTTTTGACTTATCAAAATTTATTCTACTCTTTCAAAATTCTAGACAAACCCAGTTACATCATAAAATATAGTCATAGGAAAAGGTAAATGTTTCTGAGATGGAGTCGAGAAACTTAACCCAGACCTGGCTCAAACTCCTGGGCTCAAGTGATTCTCCTACTTGGCATTTCTGTGTGCCACCACAATTATGGACAGTGAGTTCCTTAATAAAGGCATTTCCTTGTCATGGAATTTACTTTTCCCCAAATCTAGTCTGTAGGTATGGGAACCAATGTCACGGATGAGATTCAACTTTAGAAGCCATTAGCACTAGTGCCAGGACTCCCTGGGCTAATGAGACTGTAGATACAGCCTGGTATCTGATAAATGAGAAGGCACAAAATTGTCATCATCACAAGGCCCTTAGCAAGGGCAGTATTTAAACAGTCTGGCCATTTTCTTATCTGGTAACAAAGAGGGAACAAAATCAAGATAAACCAAATATCTAACCACTGACAAGTTCCTGGATGCAATCAAGTTTGTTTTATAATGACTAAATCTTAAGCTGGATTTTTATGCTCAACTATTCAGACCTGGTCTGTGGACTGTGGCGTGACTTGGCAAACGATGTGAAGCAAAAAAGGGATGCATTCAACTCCAAAATAAAAGAACTCCCGAAATTAAACTGTGCCCACATATATGACTTAGCTGCTTGCTTCTCCCGGAAAAGAATCAGCTGCAAGCATACGATCTCCTCAAACACAATTTTGAAGAAAGGCAAGAAGGCAAAACACTGCTTGAGGGTGAAAAGATCTAAAAAGAAAGGCAAGCCAGGTATGGGGAAGTAGGATCTCCATGAGTCTAGGGCCAGTCTGGGTAGAATAGTGAAGTCCAAGCCAGCCTGGGCTACAGAGCAATAAAACTTTCTGAGGGGGGGAGGGGGGAGGGAGGGAGGGAGGAAGAGAGAGAGAGGGAGGGAGGGAGGGAAACAGAAAAGAGCCAGGCAGTGGTGATGAACGCCTTTAATCCCAGCACTTGGGAGGCCGAAGTGAGCTCCTGAGCTCGAGGTCAGCCTGGTCTACAGAGTGAGTTCCAGGACAGGCACAACTACACAGAGAAACCCTGTCTCAAAACAACCAAAAAATAAAATAAAGTAAAAGGAGAGGGGAAAAAAGTCATCAAGTTGAGTGACATATGCCTATAATCTTGACACTTAGAGACAGAGACAGGAAGATAACAAATTCAATGCCACCCTTAACTACATGAAACCCTATCTCAAACCTCTAGCCAAACAAACACACATTAAGATAGCAATAATAATAAACAAGGTAGTCTGTGGCAAAAATCCATTTTGTGTGTGTATATGTATATGTATATATATATATATATAATTAACTCCTTTCTCCCCTACTTTCTGATGAAAAATACACATATCTGGGATTCCTGCTTATTGTTCCAAGCCTTGTGAAAAGATGTGTTGAAAAGGGATATTCAAAATGAAACAGTCAATCCGGGTTTGGTAGCTCCTGCTTCAAACCTAGTACTCAGGAAAGCAGGATAGAACTGTCTCAAGTTCTAGCCTAGTGTGGGCTATACAGCGAGTTCCAGACCAGCCTAGACTACACAACAAGACCTTGTCTGAAGTAAACAGAAATAACTAAATAAATAGGCAGACAGGAAGTAGGAGAAATTATGTTTGAGTTCAAAAAACAGAGCCTTAATAGGAGCCTACCCTTTCCACCCTGGCTGCCCTATTCTGGAAAAGTCTTGACCTTAAAAGAGTCTTGAATGGGTGATAACAGAACGCGTTGTAAAAGAAAAAAAAATTCCTTGGATGCTGGGAACCGAATCTGTGTCCTCTCTGGGGCATTACATGATCTTGACCATGGAGCCATCTCTCTAGGCCCTCAACTCTCACCCAGTCCCTTACCCTTAATCACCAGATTTTGCAGTGCTTATCCTCGATCAATCACCAGAGATGGCAAATTCTGAAATTATTTAAATGTACTGGGCATATAACTTTGTCTAGTGCTTCAAAAATTAAATACCTTAAGCACACTTAATTTTGTCAATTTTCTATGTATGTTTGTTACATCATGGGCTAAATAGACTTAGTTTAAGAAAGCTCTGTGACCACTAATAACATTAGATTCTTTAGTTGTTTTTTTTTTCTTTCCTGTTTTGGCTTTTTATTCTTAAGACAGGGCTTCTCTGTGTACCAGTCTGGGCTGTCCTGGAACTCACTCTATAAATCACGCTGACCTCAAACTCAAGAAATCCCCCTGCTTCTGCCTCCCGAGTGCTGGGATTAAAGGAGTGTACCACCATGGCCAGCAATCCTTTAGTTCTAATTCAAGTTTTCTCACCGGCTCCAAAGGTGTAGTCTATGACTGAAAGGTCATAGACTAGAAATTATGAACTTCACACTCGGTTTCGATCTCTGGGCCTCAGTTTCTTCATTATGCAATGAAGACTTAGCTTATCAGAAACTCCCTGTCATCTCGTTTTAAAATGTGTTGTGCCAAAATTCTAGATGATTATTAAGCTATAACATTTTCTTTCCCCAAACTGTAAATTTACTTTTTAAAATCTCATTATAAACCAGGCAGTGGTGGTGCATGCCTTTAATCCCAGCACTCAGGAGGCAGAAGCAGGCAGATCTCTGTGAATTTGAGCCCAACCTGTTCTATAAGAGCTAGTTCCAGGACAGCTAAGACTGTAACACAGAGAAACCCTGTCTCGAAAAAAACAAAAACAAAACCTCATTATATATGTAAATGCATGAATTACACAGTAAAGATAGGTCGATTTAAGGATTGGGGGGAATATATGCAAAATATGGATAGATATAACCAAACACACATAGCAAACTTGGACTAGAAACCAGAACTGGATTCCTTATTTCTAATCCATAGATGGATCATTTCCCTCTTCTCTTATCCACACTCTGCCAGTCCTGGGTGTGTGTGTGTGTGTGTGTGTGTGTGTGTGTGTGTGTGTGAAGTTGAGGGGCTAGAGCCAAGGCTCCACGGTTAAGAGCATGTACTGCTCTCGCAGCCGAGCCAAACCCCTTCCCAGCATCCACATACAGGCTGTTCACAACCAGCTGTAACTCCAGTTCCAGGGAGTCTGAGGTCTCTGACCTCCATAGACACCTGCACTTTCATACACATACCCACCCCTGACACACACACACACAAACTTGAAAATAAATCATTTTTAAAAGTTGAGGCCAAATTGAAAACCCATTTCAAACTGCCCAAATTAGATATAACAATTAAACGCTTGCATGTCCAGAACACTGCCTTCCAATAAAATAATTTAGATGAACCCTCTGAAGAAATTATTTGTACAAATTAACCCATCCTACACTTGCTCTACTTCCCTCGCCAGGGATGCAAACCAGGTGGTATGTTTTAGGAAGGAATCTTCCAGAGTTTACATTTTGGGACAGCCTACTTCTGTAAAGCAAGGTGTTCACAAAGGAAGGAGAAAAAAACTGACTAGTTTCTAGGGTAACTAAGGGTATAGCTCACTTGGCAGAATGATTAGCATGCATGAGGCTCTGGTATCAATCCACAGTGCTGCAAAAAGAAAATTATAAACTGAATTGATTAAAATACAGTAAACTTAGTTGGACATAACAAATGTTTGTAATCCCAGAATTTGGGAAAGGCGGGGAGGGGGTGCCAGGAGTTCAAGGTCATCCTCACTGAGTAACCAGTTTGCTGAGAGACTAAGCTACAGGAGATCCTGCTTTCAAAGCAACAAGGGGGAAGCAGCGGGGAGACTTAATTTCCCAACGCTCTGGTACAACGTGGATTAGAACGGGGTTAAATATCGAGAAAGGGGAGGTTCGATAAGATCCACAGATCGATTTGGGGCTCCCTGAAATCGTGTACCGGAAATGGAAGGGGTTAAACTTTGGAAGATGAATCTAAAAATCAAGAGTTTGGGGTTTAAGATTCTCGGCGTACAGATGGGGGCGGGGGTCACGAAGAGGTAAAGGAAAAGATGTGGAAGGAAGGAATCAGTAGAGTCCAAAGAGGAAAGAGGGAAAGAAGAAAGAAGGCGCAGGGAAACCGGTCTTAAGAAAAATCAGAGGGCAGGGGGTGAACTGGGAGGAGCTGGGGAAGAGCGCTGGTCAAAGGAAGATGGGGGAGGGGGTAGCTCACGGCTCAGCCCAGCACGAGGCACCAAGAGCAGCCAGCAGGAGAGCGACCCGGCATCTCCCAGCCGCCTGCGGGAAGTCCGCCCCTGCTCTCGGAAGAGCTCCTTACCTGTTGGTATGAAACCGGTGGAGCGGATCCGTGCGGTGGCAGGAGGACAGCTGGCAGCCGAAGTCGCTGATGTCCAGGCAGCCGGGTTCCTCGCTGGGGCAGATGCCCACCCCACGAGGGGCTCCTAGGAGCGGGAAGGGTTCCTCTGGGGTTAGAAACTTCTCATAGGAAGTGGTGGCCGACGTCTCGTCGGACATGGTGGGAGATGGGCCGGCTAGTACTCCGGTGCTGGAGATGGGCTACTCCGACGCTCGCCCCTTCCCCCACGCTAACCTGTCCGCGGTGGCCGCCGCCCCCGGGTGTACCCACTGCAGCCACCCGAGGAGTGGGGGGCGCTGCACAAAGGTCGCTGGAGGCCGTAGGGACCCGCCGGCCAACCAGTCCGCTTCTCCGGAACCTCGGAAGCCGCCACCGCTGCCGGGCCCAGCGAGTCACTGCAGCGCCGCCGCCCGGCCCGGCCGCCCCGCCCACTGCGCTCACCGCCCGCTGCGGCTTCGGTCCGCCCCGCGGCCTCCACCAGCTCCTGTGGCCCCAGCCGCTGCCCTTGCCCCCTGCCGGAGTGGAGGAGGAACTGAATGTCTGTGGTTGAAGGCCAGGGCGACCTGGCTGACCTCCTGGATTCGGGGATGGTTGAAGGGCCCATGCCTCAGCCAGCCTCTTCCTGGCGCTTCCCACTCGCATTCAAGAACAAAATGTTAGCCAAATAACAACTGTACTCCTTTGGACTAGGGACTTAGCCAAGGTCACACTGAGGGAGCGTCTGAAAACCGAGTCTTAGGTTCCCTTGAACACCAGTAGGCTGGACCACTGTGTCTGCTTCTATTTATACTGACCCCCCCCCCCCGCAGTATGTGTGCCCGGTCAAAGCAATGAGCTAGCTGTAAGGGAAATGGGCCCTAGAGAGAAGGGAAAAAATACCCGCCTCTCTTTTAAGTCACTTTAATCCAAAAAGAACCCTAATACAGCTGCTAGGCTACTCAGAGCTGCTGGACGGTAAGGTTCTTTTGTGTTCGGCGCTTTCTTTCTCTTGTGGACTCTGGAATGTCCTGCCAGTCTCCTCTGCTAATCCCTAAATCCCCAGCTCAAGTGCTATCTTTTCAGTGAAGCCTTCCCTACCTCTCAAAGGAGGAGACTTAATGTACTACTGCTGATAATGGCCCGCAACCCTGCTTCCGTTGATGTTATGCAGCTTAACTTGTTCGACCGAAATTGTTATGCTTTTCATGGCTGGCACTTACCAAATCAACTAGGTGGCACATGGGGCTTCTTTCTCCTAGCACTTAACTTTTCCTGGGTTCTAGCCAAGTGATTCCAAACATCCATCGGAGGCATGTTTTTGTTTTAATATCTAGCTTCTTAAATGCTCCCTTAAAAATGTATATACAAAAAATAAAAATAAAAAAGCCAG
>NW_004949115.1:5825376-5826403 GCF_000317375.1 Microtus ochrogaster
CATGTGGTTGCTGGGAATTGAACTCAGGACCTTTGGAAGAGCAGGCAATGCTCTTAACCACTGAGCCATCTCGCCAGCCCCATGATAGGGTATTTGTATATTATCTGTAGAATAAAATGGCCAGCCAAAGAAACCTACTCCGGCCCTGAAATCGGGGCCAGTGAAAGAAACACATCCTAGCTCTGAGACCCTAGCCAGTGAAAGAAATGTTTTAGCCCTGAACTCAGAAGCAAAGAAATACACCCTGACTCTGAAACCAGAGCCAAGGAAACACACTTTGGCCCTAGAATCAGAGCCAGTGAAAGAAATATGCCCTGGCCCCAAAACTAGAGCTAAAAGGCTAAAAAAGGCCAGTGAAAAAAACACAATTCGGTCGTGAACCCAGAGCCAAATATGCCCCTGACCAACTAGGCAAAAAAACCAACCAATCCAGAAGCAGAAAACCAGCCAATCCCTGAGCAGAAAAACAATCTCTGAGCCAAAAACCAAACAATCCCCGAGCAGAAAACCAGCCAATCCCTAAGCAGAAATACAATCCCTGAACCGAAAACCAGCCAATCCCTGAGCAGAAAAACCAATCCCTGAGTCGAAAACCAGCCAATCCCTGAGCAGAAAAACCAATCCCTGAGTCGAATACCAGCCAATCCCTGAGCAGAAAAATCAATCCCTGAACTAAAAACCAGCCAATCCCTGAGCAGAAAAACAATCCCTGAACCGAAAACCAGACAATCCCTGCGCAGAAAAACAATCCCTGAACTGAAAACCAGCCAATCCCTGAGCAGAAAAACAATCCCCCTGAACCGAAAACCAGCCAATCCCTGAGCAGAAAAACAATCCCTGAACCGAAAACCAGCCAATCCCTGAGCAGAAAAACAATCTCTGAGCCAAAAACCAGCCAATCCGTGAACAGAAAAACCAATCTAGCCAATCTGAGCTCAAGGGACTGAAATCTAATTCCCACCCTGAAAATCTTCTCCAGTGAAAAACTCCTCCACTAAGAAACCCTATATAAATCCTGCATCTGGCC
>NW_004949115.1:5826503-5829139 GCF_000317375.1 Microtus ochrogaster
CTCTCTCTCTCTTTCTGTTTTTAACAAAGACAAATTCTCCCTCAAGAAGCAATCTCATATCCTGAAATAACTATTCTGAACCAAGGCCTTTTCAGTTTCATGACCTAGGACAAGAAATTCTTTAGTCTTGAGTGCTATTTTGGATTTCTGAAGTTAGTGTAAACAACTCCACAAAGCTGGTAACTTAAGACAATGAAAATTTCAATTTCTTTTCAGGCAGTTCTGGAGGCTGAAAGTCTGAGGTCTGGGAAGGCCACACTCACTCCAGAGTTGCAAGGAGGAGAAATAGTTCCTTCTCAGCCGGGCGATGGTGGCGCACGCCTTTAATCCCAGCACTCGGGAGGCAGAGGCAGGCGGATCTCTGTGAGTTTGAGGCCAGCCTGGTCTACAACAGCTAGTTCCAGGAGAGGCTCCAAAGCCACAGAGAAACCCTGTCTCGAAATACCAAAGGAAAAAAAAATCCTGTGTCTGTTAAGTTTGGTGTTGCTCTTTTTCCACCCTGGCAGAGGCAGTCACTCTCCTGCATTCCTTCCTCTTGAATGAGGTTTGAGTGAAGACTCCGGAGCAGAGGCAGAGCGGGGAAGGGCTTGTAACACCCAGCAGAATGGAGTTGTTACATGCTGGGGCACCAGCCGAACTGTTACATCTATGGTTCAGGAAGCTCTCTCCTATCAGAGCAGAGTTGTTACACATTGGACAAACCTTTCCCCGGAGCCAGAATGTATGCGTCCGTGACCTGTGTTATTTCCTGGTCCCCGCAGCCAGAATAAGCTTCCATCCAAGCTGTAACACTCAGCATTCCCTGGTCCCTGACTACCGGTATACTTTTCCGTCTGAGCTGTAGCACTTACTCCTTGGCTCCCAACTGCCAGAATCCCTTTCCATCTAAGCTGCAATGCTTACATAATCTAGACACATTTCCCCAAAGACTTTAAATCATCTCTAGAGTGTATAAATGATATGAAGTTATGGTAATTTGTTCAAAGGATAACCAAATTCTGCAAGTTTTAAACACGTGTGCATCACTATATGGTGGGAAGTGAACCGAGGACCTTGAGCATGCCTCACAACTGTTCAACCACAGAACTGCATCCTCCACCCTTTCGCCCCACTAATATTCCCCCCAAAGTGATTACTTCAATCCAAGAAAGTGGATTTCAGAGATATAGCTAGCCAGCCCTATGTTCTGGAGGGAGGTATTGACATGCCAGCTGAATGTGGCTGCTTTATTTAGATTGTAAGAAAATGTATTGCATTGAGAATGTAGCTTTCAAAATTATCATTCCTTAAGATCTAATTGAGTTGGCCAATTTAAAAACTGTACAAATGATGGTGTTCTGCATACAGTCCCCAGTGCCGCAATCCACAGAGGTCTGTCTGGGACTAGTGAGGTTGAATGAGTGACTGCGTATACAAAGGAAGTTGTGCAGCATTTTGAAAATAAGTGTTGGGCAAGTGGAAACCCCTTAGGCAGCATCCTGAGGCCTAGGAGCATGCTCTATCCAAAAACTAGTATGTTTACATTTCCCAGGAACGTTTTATTTCAGCAAATATCATGAGCCATATTAAAGTCCAAAAAATCTTGTACTCAGTTTGTAAGTTTACTTTCATAGTGGATTTATATAAGAAGCTGAGTGTACAGCTAGGCAGTTTTTGTTCTCAGTCCCTCCTGGGGACTGTAGATTTTTGCCTACAAAAGAAACTATTACTAACTCAGGGTGTAAGCCAGGGAATATGACTCGTGCCAGCAATCTCTGCACTCAGGAGGCTGAGGCAGGAGGATTGGCAAAAGTTTAAGTCCAGCCTGGACTGCCCTGTAGGGCCCTTCACATAAAATAAAATAGCATGATGTAATCATTCCATATCTTCACTATTCAAGGTGTCACAATGACTCATCAACCTCTCCTCTATGCTTATTTGAACCTCCATGTTTTGAGTTTTGTCAGAATTTGCATGTCAGATTTCCTTGTACTTCTTGCCATACGACAATTTGTTGGAACATTAGATGGAAAAGTGGATGTGATGGGAAATCACACATCTAAAAGTAAGAGCCAGACAAATTTTTGTAATGACCATGATAGAAGTTGTGGCTAAGAATGCTGCTCAAAGCAAGGGAATAGGGTCCATGCCCAGACTGAAGTCTGCAGAAATAGCTATAATTGTCCAAACTATCCATGGTAAGGTGTAATCTCCAGGGATCAAAGCATTACCTATTATTTATTTATTCATTTATTTTTTCAAACATATTATTTTTTGCTTTATAAATAATACCATTCAAAATTTCCACCTCCTCCCCTCCTCCCATTTCCCTCCTGCTCCCCCACTCACCCTCCCCCTGCAGTCCTAAGAGAGGGCAGGGTACCCTGCCCTGTGGGAAGTCCAAGGCTCTCCCCCCTCCATCCGGGCCTAGGAAGGTGTGCATCCAAACAGACTAGGATCCCAAAAAGCCTGTCCATGCAGTAGAATCAAAACCCTTTATCAATGGTTTCTCCGTCAGCCCCCATTGTCAGCCACATTCAGAGAGTCCGGTTTATATTTTTGTATTTATTCATTTCTCTCTCTCTCTCTCTCTCTCTCTCTCTCTCTCCCTCTCTCTCTCTCTCTTAAGAATTAGTCCTACTGGCTTATTGCTGTTT
>NW_004949115.1:5829504-5835546 GCF_000317375.1 Microtus ochrogaster
GCTCCAAAGCCCCAGAGAAACCCTGTCTCGAAAAAACAAAAAAACAACAAAAAATAGTTCCTTCTCTTTCAGCTTCTGGTGGCTGCATATACCTTCCGGTACTTGTGACTTCATCTTTACATTGCATCTTAGTCCTGACAACATTTACCAGGTTTGCCTTATGTCTGTAACCACACTGTCACAAGGCTTCAGGCATAATGATCTACTTCAGTATATAGTCCTCAATTCAAAATCCTTAACTGAATCTACTATTTTTCTCATCTACAGTAATATTCACAGGCTCCACATATGAAGATGTAGATATATATTTTGAATGAGCTGCTGTTCAACCTACCACAGAGCATGGTTTAAATCACTGGTTCTAGCCGGGCGGTGGTGCACACCTTTAATCCCATCCCTAGGGAGGCAGAGGCAGACAGGTCTCTGTGATCTACAAAGAAATCCTGTCTCAAAAAAACAAAGTCAAGCAACCAATCACTGTTTATTCTTTGAACCATAGCACGTAGAGCTTGTCTACTTATGAGTCCTCTTATAAGCTATGAGATTGTGAGGGCTACAGAGACAAGGAATGAGTCCACAATTTGGATGAAGGGTTTGGGGTTTCAGGTGCTTTGTTGTTACCGTGGACTGAACCCAATGTCTTGCACACACTAGGCAAGGGTTCTTTCACTGAGCTACATCCCTAAACCAGGCTTTAGTCACTGAGTCAGAGTTCCTCTTTCATTTTCATATTGGGGTTTACAGATAAATGATAACAAAGCGGTTGATAAAATCAGTTTATGATCATTTCTATCATAACAAGAACAGCTAACACAAAATAATTGTAATCTAATTAAAACATTTAATAAACACCTCTGCTTAATAATTGTAAGCATTTTTCATGTCCTACGGTGGCAAGGAATTACAATGAAATTACACACATACACATATACATACATATCATCCTTTCCAATTTGACAGAATATGGTGTGTCGGTCTCAACAAAACAGGAGATGTTAGGAACAAAGTGTGCCTCATTTTAAAGTTAGGCCACATGTTCAAGTCTGATTTGAGAGGCTTTTAATTTGTACTTTATCACACTCCTGACTCCTGTGGATGTATATAGCTTTTCTGCCAACACCAACACAGGGAGAGCACACAGGCCTGCTTTACACAGTCTCTGAAAAATATGGGCTAGATAGGAGTCACCCATATGATTATCTGAAAATAGAAGCTGAGCAGGACCAGGGGCAAGTGATTTATAGAGGGCATGCTGAAAAGTGCAGGACAATGAGAAAAACAGAATAGGACATGGGGAGGGGAGGGAAAGAGATGAAGGCAAACAAACTGCTTTTGCCATTATTTGAAGAGAGCCTCTGGAATAGGTTATGCAGTATGAATTGGTTATTCTTAAGGCAAAAAAAATCATTGTAGCTTGAACCCTCACCATCAGGCAGACACTGGACACAAGCGCACAGGTTGGTAGTGTGATCATGACACTCTTATAGGCAGGGAAGCTCTTCTATGTGTTTGGTTGGAAGTGTCACCCCAGCCGCTGGCGTCCACCCTTCCTGGGAGTCTGAAATGCATCCCAGGCCCCCTCCTCTGGGAGTTGCCTCAGTTCAGACTCCACCTACGAGAAAGCAGCCAAAAGGTGACCCCTCCCCAGAGAGACTCAAGACCACGCCCACAGGGTATTTAAACTACACCCCCCCCAAACAAACACGTGGTCTTTCCAGTCTTCCTTTCTCTCCTCTCCGGTGGTTTTTCTGGTCTTTCTGCCGGGAGCGCTGGCTTCCATTAAACCTGGGCCTTTTCTTCCGTGATATCTGTTAGGGAAAAAAACAAAAACACAAAACAAAACCTTGGCTTTTTCTAATTCGGTTTGATTTGGTCTGATTTGGATTATTGCATCGACTGAGAGGCTTAACGGGGTGTAAAAACTTTTCATCTCCAGAAGCTTAAATGGGTCACGATAAACTATCACATAAAATGAATTTCAACTTCACAGTGATTGGTAACCTTGTGAATCAACCTCCAACAAATGAGAAAGGGGAGGAACAGTTGAAAGATCTCTGCACGCAGATATTGAACCTCTCAAACCGAATTAAAGGTGAAAAGTCCAGATTTAATGAGTACGAGCTCATTAAAGAGAAGGGGGAAAGAGAGCAATAAACCCCATAGCCGGTCTCTAGGGGGACAGTTTAGATGCCCTGTAGGTGTGGTCTTGAGCATCTCTGGGGGAGGAGCTGACAAAGGGCGGGTTTTCTCATGCCTGAAAGGGTTTGAAGAGAGATGGCGGGAGGGAAAGGGGATCAGTAGAGTTTCCACCTGAACACCAGTTATTTTACATGCTTCGGCATAAAAGATGCTCGGCTGTAACAGTGAGCTAGCCCGCCAACACCTAGCAACTCTCAGTGCTGGAGGTTGGAGCGGGCGGCGGACGTCTGCAGAACGCTCGGTGGGGTGGGACCATGTCCTAGGTGACACCGGAAGGATACCGAGAGCTTCTCAGGGGCTGCAACCTTAGCAAAGGCTTTTAGAACCCGGTCCGGTATGGGTACTGAGGCTGCCGCTACTCCCTGGAGGCTGCAGGTCTGGCCCGATCGGTCTCGGGGGGGGGGGGGCAAGGCGGGATGTTGCGGTTCCCTTTTCTGAATCAAGGCTAGAAACATACACCCACAGGAGGCTCAAAGAGAGGGGAACTGAAATGAGGTGGGAATAAGACTGAACGAACTCACGGCGACTGTTGATGACGGCACACTGGGGTGTATCCCTGTTTCCGGTGTGCTGATCTCGGTGTTTGGGTGTTTGTTTTTGTTTTTTTGTTTTATTCAGGTTGTTGGCGGTCCGCGAGCAGCCGTCTGCAAGGATGGACGCTGAAAGATAAAGCGGAGAAAAGATCTCGGAAGAAAGTGTTGCTGGCCGGTACTCATTGGGCCCTTGGTTTCAAATTCATTCGGCCTTAGGTGGGGTGGTTGTTTTTTAGTACAAATTATTGACTGCTGCTGCTGGTACATTCTGTGGCTTCCCTGAAGGCTGTGTGCCGGGAGGAAATTAGGTTTTATTTTCGCCGCACTTTACGTTCTGAAGTTGTCATTTATTTTTGAATTGGAGCAATCACAGCACAGAGTTAGGGATCTGGAGACTGCCCTGGGGGAAGGATTGGACCGCTTTCACAGCTTTTGGGCAGCAAGTAAAGCAAAACTTTGCTCCAGACACCACCCCACCCCCAACCCACCCCACCCCGCGCAGTGCCTTTTAGCTCCCTGTGCAGCTGTTTGTCAGAAGTGGGGAGCAGAGGAGGTCAAGTAATACTTAAGGCCCAAAGTGGTTTATTGCTGGCAAGAGAATTTGATACTATACTTAAGAGCAGGACCCCTCTGGGAAAATCAGTCTTAACTGAGGTCATAGTCTACCCTTGCTCTTGGATCTGTCTGTAATCTGTTTAGGACATAGCGACGCTCCAAGCATCCGAAATTCTTCTGTGCTAGTTGTTTGTTTAATAAGCCAATCAGTTGACAGCATGAAACCCTGCACTCATCAAAATCTGAAGTAAACTTTTAATGAGTCTGAACGGCCCAACCTTCTTCTTTGTTAACGATAGACTAGAGTGTAGAAGGTAATCCAAGTTACTAATTCTTAAATTTGTCTGTGCATCGTCTTTATCTGAAGGACTTGTTAAGACGCAGACGAATGGGCTTCACTAATAGAATTCTTCCATCAGTTTTTGTGGGATGTTTTCCAGATTTTAGATGTCTAACAATTTCCAGGAAAAAGCATTCACCATAGGCCCACCCTTGGAAAATTGTTGAGCTGTTATTCATGTGTCTTACATGTGTATCAGCATAACTGTGGATGTGACCCAACACATTGCTAGGCCACAACTGTTATAATGTCAAACATTTGAACACATCCTGGAACAGAGCTCACCTGTAAACATGAAAGTGTTGCTGGAGGGCTTCAGTGCAAGTTACCAAGTAGTGTTCCCGCTGACCTGGCTCAGAATGCTCTCTTCTAGTAGCAAGAAAAATAGTATTTATTTTGTTAAAACTAAGGAAAGACCTGTCTTCTCTCTCTCTCTCTGCCTTGCCCTTGGCAGTGTTATAGAAAAAAAATGAAACAAATATTAGGAAATACGTGACTATAGTTTGAGCTATGGAATCAGGTTAAAAGAACTGGGAACTAGTCCTTCCTCCACAAACCAGGACCTTTAGGTTGATCCATTCCTACTGCCAAATGGTATTTCTTGTGGGATTCCTAATTCCTGGGGACTCATACCACTTGGGAACTCTTGGAAGCCTAAAACACTCCCAAATGGAGTATGTTTACATGTCACCTGGAAAAATTTATGTCTATATGCATGCATACTGATGCCTGTGTGTGCCAGTGCTCCACCTTGTACCATCTGTTAAGTAAGAAATAAGAAAAAGGGCAACTCCACTGGCACAAGAAACCCAATTAGGCCAAATCAAAATGCCCATCATCTTATTAAGAATGGCTGAGCACATGGCGGGGAGACATGACATCAGGGAGCCCATGCAGACCTGAAAACCACGTGTTTCTCCTCCAGAGAGGTGTCAGGACCTGGCATGCTGGGATTTGGAGTCCAGACCAAAGCAACGCCCAGGTAAGGGAAGCTGGGATGGATGCCAGGGGCTGGGGGCTGTGCTCCCAACTCAGCACCATCCACCGTTTGAGAGAGGTTCATGTTGTACTGTCACTCAAAAAGATCTGCCTGCCTCTGCTTACTGAGTCCTGGGACTAATGTGCACCACCACACTCAGGTTCAGCTGGTTTTTTGACACGGGTTTGTTTATCTCTGCCTAATAGTGGTAGGGCCACTGAAATGTCCAACGCGAGTGAGAAGAAGACACGAGATGCAAACAAACCCATTTAGGAGTTTATTAGAAGAGAGGGGTGCTCACAGGCCTGAGGAAATGTGTGGGGACGGGGGAGAGGGTAAAGATGGCGTGTCCAGCTTTTAAAGACTGCCTAGCACATGCGCACAGGGGGAAGACGTGACCATGTCAGACACTGATGACGCAGATGGTGGGCGACCCACTCATGCACGAAAGGGCTTTAGTTAAGTCACACGTGTAGGTAACCACGCATGTGCACCCGTGGCTCACGAGGGCCCTTTTATTAGAAAAATTTGGGGGGTTCAAGGATCTTAATGGGTGGGAATGGGGCACCATAAAGTCTCTCATGACTGCTTCACGCTGACTTTGTGGGTGTCGAGGAGTTGGGATGTTTGACCACATCCTGGGGTGGCTGATTACGGCTGTATTTTCCAGGCTCTGAGGAACTGGGTCGGCTGGTAGTTTGGACCTAGCAAGGATGCTGGAAAGAGAAAAATTATGTTTGGGAGGGGAAAAATTAGATCCTAGTTATTAATAGAGGAGAGTCCCAAGATGGAAGATAGAGGGGGAGGGGGTTTAGGGGTTCCCCATACCAGGAATGACAAGAAAAGAATTAAATGATACTATCAGGTGAGTCTGGTCTAGGTAGGGCGAACTGGCTCCCTCGAGCTTATAAGAATGTTTGAAGAGAAATTTTAGACATATTAACAGCCGCCACACACACTCTACATTTTTAGGTGTTTTAGGGAATGAACTCAGGCCCTCATTGTAGGGAATGAGTCTTCCAGCTCTGGAGGTGCAAAGATATCCTGACTTCTCAGGAAGCCAGGCTACCTGAAGGCTCGAGCTGCCAGGGAGGACAGCTCAGCCCTGACAGCTGTCCTGACTAGGACAGCCAGGCTGCCCGAAGGTGGGGTATGGTCTCCCCACAGGATATAGGGATCCTGCTCTTCTCCTGGAGCCGCTACAGCTGAGCTCTGCTCTGTTCCCTTACAGGAACGTCCTGGCAGAGCTATCTGATTCTCCTGCCCAAGATGTTTCTGTTTACTCCTCTAGGGGAAGCCCCAGCAGAAATGTAGCTCTGCGAGAAGTTGTTACTTTTCTACTCCACCTCGCTCAGCCCCCTCAGGAGGTCTCAGCCAGGTTTTTCTGTTTTGCTCCACAGCCTTGCTCAGCTTCAGTAAGAAGCGTCCTAGCAAGG
>NW_004949115.1:5844171-5851354 GCF_000317375.1 Microtus ochrogaster
GAGATTAAAGATATGTGCCACCACCAAGAGAAGGCGTTTGTTGGCAGCTGCCAGCTGCACAAGGAACTTGGTCAAATAATGCAGCCCCAAGCCTTATAGCCCTTTGTATTTTATGCACAAAAACTGCATCCTGATCATCAAACTTTAGATAGCAAGAAGCAGAACTACAGAGGCCAGAAAGCAAGGTTCACAGGGGGCTTTGTTGGAACTACAGATTAGGTCTTTGGTGGACTAGATCCTTGTGCCCACTTTTACAGGTATTGGGGCCTACTTACTGGGTTTTAAGGTCAGAATGGTATCTCTAACATGGTGTCAGTTGTGCTAAGGTCTGTTACAAGACTATTAGGTTTTTAGTCATCTTTAAATTGAGTTTTTTCTCCTGCAGTATATAGACTTGAATTCCTTATAGGTACTGATACTAAACCTCCTAATAGTTACCTTTCAATTGTCTTACAACTTGAGTGTTGTCTCTGTACTTTTAATTGTTTTCTTTGCTGTGCAGAAGTGCCTTAATTTGGAATAGTGGGACAGTGGCGATCCTATACCAGGAATTAAGATTATAAAACATCTCTGGTGCTTAGGGACTCCACGGGGTCAAACCAGTGATGAAGTTTCATGAGGAAGCATATTGCTGTTTCTGGTGTGTTGATAAGAGTGGAGCATCCTCCAGTTATTATTGGTGAGCAGTTGGCAGGATCTAAGGGAGGGCAGCAGTGGAAAGACTAAGGGAAGGTAAGATCAGTAAGATATTGCTAGCCAGAATACACATATCTGTGTTGTGTCTGGACAGAATGAGTTTAGTGCTTTGGTTTCCAGTTGTGCTGCGGGTAGGCAAGTCGATTTTTTTTTAAGTACCCAGTGCCAGACTGGTTGCTTTTGTGAGTACTACCTTTGAAGCTCTGAATGAGCAAAAGGAGTGACCCTTTATTTTTGCCCTGTGCAGCCTACCAGTTGGCATCTGTTTTGCAACATGGACAGTTATTATAAAATTAATGGTTTGGAGGCTGATCCATATTGTGTTAGGAAAACTCATCTGGAATCACAAGACTGCCCTGTAGGAGTCTGGGACAAGAACTTCGATGTTAAAATTTTGATGCATAAACATACTTTGGAAATAAAATACAGTAAAACTTCCTTTAAGGCATGTTTCTGACTAATTTATGTTTCTGTGCACCAGCTTGGACCAACTTGGACTGACAGGGTGTAACTCTTGTCCCCGAACAGCTTAATCCTGGTCAGACCATTTGCCCAGTCAGTAGCGGGACACTGTAGCGGGAATCTTACTTGATGGTAGATAGAGTTTCCCACTCCACATGGAGCCTGTAATCTCTAGTTAGGACAGTAATACAGGAACTCAGGGATGGGCTTAACTCTCATGAGCATTTGAAATTCACATTTTCCCCCCGGCCAGCTCACACTCACCACTGTGTACCTGCCCTAAACTCTAAACGCATTTCAAATTATTTTGAATCATCCTATCAGCAGCTTTGTTCACCAGAGAAACTAGTGTAAGTGTTGGCAGTCATGGTTTGTGTTTCTCAAATTTCTCTGTGCCTCCAAACCAGCGAAAGGAGTGCTTAGCACAGAGAGTTGGGGGCTGGACACCCAAATATAAACCTGAAATAAATTCCCTGGAGATGGAACTACTATTCTCCTGATGCCTAATACAGAGCTCAAATTGGGGAACCTGAAAGTGTTGTGGGAGCTCACAGCCTAAGACTGGGCCTAGGTGAGAATGGTCTCCCACGTGAATATAAATAAATTGATAAAACCACAGTGTGCATATATATGAACATGAGTTTTAAAAGGGTGCAGTTTTATTATTTTTAATATTATATGCATTTGTGTTTGTGATTGTCTGTATGTAACATGTATGCAGATGCCTACAGAGACCAAAAAAAGGGTGTTGGATCCCATGGAGCTGAAGTCACAGGTGGTTGTGAGCCACCTGATATGGGTGCTGGGACCTGAACTCAAGTCCTTTGGGAGGGCAGCAAGTGATTTTAAATGCTGAGCCATTTCTCCAGCTCCCATGAATCTTAATCTACCTATCTATAGTTTTGGCAGAATTTGGGGAACCAGAAATTGTCAGTTTGTCTCCCTATTTTCCTTAGTGGTGTTAAAAGAGAAAAAAAAAGTGAAAACAAAGTTCAAGAAAATAGGCACTTGAGTTTAGTGCCCAGGACTAGGAAATTAGTATTGTTCTTGGTGCCAGGGGGAAGGGGATATTGACTGTGGTTTATTTGTGCTCCCATCATGGCATTTCCTTCAGAAGTTTTCATTCCTAGCTCCCCTTACACAGGACTTCTCTTTGGAAGGATAGATATGAATGATACTAAACTAGAGACTAAGGCAAATATATCTTGTTTCACAGTGCATATAAACTCTTGATATTTTATTTACACTATTTTCTTTTTTCTTTCTTTTTTTTTATTTTTCAGGCAGGGTTTCTCTGTAGCTTTGGAGCCTGTTCTGGGACTCACTCTCAGAAGACTAGGCTGGCCTCGAACTCACAGAGGTCCATCTGTTTCTGCCTCCCAAGTACTGGGATTAAAGGCCACCACTGTAACATGAGGGTCCGCTTTTTGGGGGGTTTCTGTCCTCCCACCAGTTCCCACAGCTGTTTAGTCCCAAAGAAAATCACACAGAGGTCACCATAAGTTATAAACTGACTGGCCCATTAGCTCAGGCTTCATATTAGCTCTTATAACATATTATTAGCCCATTATTCTAGTATATGTATCCTCATGGCTCCGTACCTTTTTCAGTGGGGCAGGTCACATCTTGCTTCTGCTGTGTCTGGACAGGACTTGGGGAAGAGCTTCCTTCCTCCCAGAATACTCCTGTTCTCATTGTTCCACCTCTATTTCCTGTCTGGTTGTCCTGCCTATACTTCCTGCCTGGCTACTGGCCAATCAGCGTTTATTTAAAACATAATTGACAGAATACAGAATTGTCCCACACCACACCACTACATGGTGTATATTATCCTTTTATTTCTTCTGGGGGGATTGTTTATTTGTTTTCTGAGACAGAGTTTCTCTGTGTAGACCTGGCTGTCCTGGAATTTGTTCTGTAGACCAGGCTGGCCTCAAACACACAGAAATCTGCCTGTTTCTGCCTCCTTAGTGCTGGGATTCAAGGCGTGTGCTACCAGCATCTGGCACCCTATTTTTCTGTACATTGAAAAGTTGTATATGCATATTATTTGTATGTAAATGGAATAATGAAATCAAAAGAACTGACTTATCTGACACCTAAAATAGTGGTATTTTCTGATGTGAACATTTGAAATGGTTCCTTAGTGATTTGGAAACATATAGCTCCCTGGTATTAATAGTAGTCCCCATCAATTGCAGTAATCTAAAAAAAAAATCCCTCCCAGCTAATTGAAAATTCAACTCACGAGTTCATCTAATTCTTCCCAGGGCAATTCATGTATCCCTCCTAGGATCCTACTTGTTGCCTAGCTTCTCTGGAGCTGTGGATTGTAACCTGGTTACCCTTTGCTTAACATCTAGTATTTCACGTATGAGCAAGTACAGTGGGACCAGGATCTGTCCCTGGTCCATGAACTAGAGCTTGTTGGAGCCCATTCCCTATGGTGGGCTGCTGTGTTCATACTAGATATTGGAGAATAGGGCTTGGTCCTGCCTTCGAGTTATACACCAGACTTTGTTGACTCCCCGTGGGAGGCCTTACTTACCCTTTGGGAGGAGTGGATGGGGGATAGGCTCAGGGGTAGGTGGGAGGAGGGGTTAGAGGAGGGTGGGACAGTGAACTGTGGTTGGAATGTGAAATGAAGTTTAAAAAAAAACTGTGTGCCAGTTACCTCATTTTTTGTCTTTATTGTTAATTTTGTCTCTCCCCTCCCCCCCCCCCCGCCAAACCTGGAGCTGAGGACTGAACCTAGGGCCTTGCACTTGTGTAAATATTCTAAGAAAATTGGGAGCCTTGGAGAGGGTGGGAGAAGGGAGAGCAGTGGAGGGGAAAGGGGAGGAGAAAATGAAAGAATGGGATGATCGAGATGGGGCAAGGACAGAGAGGGAGAGCAAGGAAGGCAATGTCTTGATTGAGGGAGCCATTATGGGGCTAATGAGAATTCTGGCGCTAGGGAAATTCCCAGGAATCTACAAGGATGACCCCAGCTAAGACACTAAGTAGTAGTGGAGAGAGTGCCCAAACTGTCCTTCCCCTGCAATCAGATTAGTGATTAATTTTCATTGTAGAGCCTTCATCTAGCAACTGATGGAAACAGATGCAGAGATCCACAGTCACTGGCTGAGTGTTGAAGGTGCCATGTTAGCCAAACTCCAGTTGAAGAGAGGGAGGAGCGATAATATGAACAAAGGTGTCAAGACCATGATGGGGATATCCACAGGACAGCTCACCTGAGCTAATGGGAGCTCACCAACTCTGGACTGACAGCAGGGGAAGCAGCATAGGACCAAACTAGGCCCTTTGAATGTGGGTAACAGTTGTATGACTGGGGCAGACTGCGGGCCCACTGGCAGTAGGACCAGGATTTATCCCTACTGCTTGTTCTGGCTTTTTGGGATACTATTCTCTTTGGAGGGATACTTTGCTCAGCCTAGATATAATGGGTGAGGGTTTTGCTCCTGCTCAAAGTGATGTGGTAGACATTGTTGACTTCCTATGGGAAGACTTACCTGCTCTGAGGAGTGTGGATGGGGAGGTGGGATGGGGGAAGGTAGGGGGAGCAGGAGGAGGGAAGGGAGTGGGAACTGGGATTGGTATATAAAATGAGAAAAGATTGTTTTTTAAAAAATGAGTAAGGGCCAGGCATTGGTGGTGCATGCCTTTAATCCCAGCACTCGGGAGGCAAAGGCAGGCGGACCTCTGTGACTTCGATGCCAGCCTGGTCTACAAGAGCTAGTTCTGGGACAGGCACCAAATCTATAGAGAAACCCTGTCTCAAAAAAAGTAATTAAAAAACATTAAAAATAGGAGAAAAAAGAAAATTCAACTCACTTTACTATTTCTCCATTGTCTATACCCTCCAGGTTCACAGTTCAACTCTGCTCCCATGAATCTGATTGAGATTTCTACAGCCTGTGAGAAGGTAGAGAATTGGGCCTGGGCAGGCCTAGCTATTGTCACGCCATACATATTCCATATATGCTGTTGCAAATGAAAGAATTCACTTTCTTGGGTGTGGCAGGGTAAGTGTGGGAGGGGGCATGTTTTAATATAGGCACATGTACACTGCCTGCTTTTGGATGGTGGCTTCCTCCAATTAAAACACTCTGTCCAGGAGGGATCAGGAAGTCTTGTGAGCAGACAGATGTCTGCGAGAACAGAGAATTGGAATATTTTTGAGGGCCTCACTAGCAGTATAAGGAGTAAACAGCTGCTGGGTTTGGAGACCGGGAAACCTAGCTTCAGAGAGAAGAGATTCTCAGACTGTCAAGCAACCCTTTGTGAACATCGCCCGTGATGAGAAGGGCTTTGGTGATGTGGCTGCTTTTGAGGTAGCCCTGCTCGCTGTAAAGTGAGCCCTCCCCATACTCCTGTTAGTAACTCCAGTGAAAAGTCACTGCTTCAGCAAGTCAGACTTCGGTACAGTTGTTACTTTAGACTGTTGCAGGCTCCCTTTCTGAGGTCAGTAGATGTGTGTCTTGTTTGTTGTCTCCCCAGCAAACATCTGGCTGGAGGGTAATTTTCCACATCATTCTTCAGGCCATACATACAATTTTATTCTTTTTTTTTAATTTTAAAAAATTTATTCAGAGATTCAAAGTTCTGTACAATTTAATTGATCTCTATTTCTCCATTCTTATCTCAAATATTTATCACCATTGATATCTAGTAGGACTACCGTCATTTTAATTAATTTAATATCTAAAATTTTTATCTTGAAACTTATGAAAATGCACTTTCAATATCAATGCTTACCACTATCTTTACTGTAATGGTTTAGATAAAAAGCTGTGCAGTTTTCTGAAGGGCAGCAGCGGGCAGAGGGCCACGAGGGGCGGGATCCTACCACCAGAGGCCTCTGTACATCCAAAGGGGGCGGGTGGGAGGTGGTGGATAAGAGACCTCAGCAGGTCAGTATGGCAGCCAGTCACACAAGGAGACGAGGCAGGTGAGGGATAAATATGCCATGCAGAGAGAGGGGTTGGGTATAGTTTATTCAGTGGGTTATGGAAGGAAAATGTAGGGGGACAGAGGGAGAGAGAAAGAGAGAGAGAGAAGAAGAAGACGGAGGAGGAGGAGGAGCAGAGAGGAGGCTGCAGACAGGGCAGAGAGAGTATGTAATGATTATTAAAAATTGCTGCGGATCCCCGAGTAGCTTGCTTCAGGATCCCCCTCAGGAAGGGGGCAGCAGGTCCCAAGAACATCCAGTCTCAGAGAGACCACAGTAGGTCTCCGAAGGTAGCTACAATTTTATTCTTTAGCTAGGGTCTCTCCTTGGCCTGGGACCTCTCATGTAGGTGTGAGGCCTAGGGATCTGCCTGTCTCTTTCCCTAGCCCTGTGACAACATTTGAAAAATAGATTCCTTTGTTTTATTTGATGTGTAGGAATATTCTGCTCACATGTATGTCTGTGCACTGTGTGCATGCCTGGAGATCAGGAAAGAGGGTTTCAGTCCCCTGAAAAAACTGGAGTTATGGACAGTTGTGAGCCACCATGCAGGTGCTGAACAAGTGCTCTTAACTGCTGAACCATCTCTCCAGCCCCATGGGCAGCATTGTGTGTGTGTGTGTGTGTGTGTGTCCACTCTAGAGTTAGTGGGACCTAGGAGAATAGACCAATAAATGAAGCAGACTAAAGTCTCATGCAGTAGCCAGCTTTATTAAACAAAGCACCATACAATTTATACACTGAGGATAAGAAGAATCACATGAGTCAAGGTCCCACGAGCTCAAGCTGTATTCAATCACAAGAACAAGCCACACATGGCAAAAACATGTTTTTCCGTAGCGGCATATCAAGAATAGTTTAAACATTTAGTTGGATAACAGCAGCAAGCAAGAGTAATCTGAAGTGGGGCTGGAGAGATGGCTCAGAGGTTAAGAGCATTGCCTGCTCTTCCAAAGGTCCTGAGTTCAATTCCTAGCAACCACATGGTGGCTCACAACCATCTGTAATGGGGTCTGGTGCCCCCTTCTGGCCTGCAGGCATGGACACAGACAGAATATTGTATACATAATAAAT
>NW_004949115.1:5851559-5854278 GCF_000317375.1 Microtus ochrogaster
GACACAGGGTTTCTCTGTGGTTTTGGAGCCTGTCCTGGAACTAGCTCTTGTAGACCAGGCTGGCCTCGAACTTACAAAGATCCGCCTGCCTCTGCCTCCCGAGTGTTGGGATTAAAGGCGTGCGCCACCACCGCCCGGCTTGGAGTGTTCTCATAACTACTCAGAGTTCTCCTCACACTCCTGGACTGTGTTCAGGCTGTACGTGCGTGCGTGTGCGCGCGTGCGCACGCCCGTGTGTGTGTGTGTGTGTGTGTGTGTGTGTGTGTGTATGAACTTGTATGTGGGTGTACACACATTCACATATATATGTACCATATGGTGGTCAAAGATTGATTTTGGGTATCTTCAATGTCATATTTTTTGACACAGAATCACACACTGAATGAGGACCCATGATTCACTTAGTCTGGCTGGTCAGCACTTGCTTGGGGCTTCTGTTTCCCTACCTGCCCAGGGGTAGGATTCCAAGTTACCCCTCCAGGAGTTTTTATGTGAATTTGGGAGGTTGAATTCAGATCATAATGCTTAGGGGATGAGCACTTTACAGATGGAGACTTCTCCATAGACCCTTGACCCAGTATTTTGTACTTGGGTCCTGAGGATGGCATTAAGGTCCTTGTTCTTGCATGGCAAGTATTTTATAGATTTTTATCACTTCAGCAACTGAGCTATCACCCAGTCTCAGAATTTACTTCTTCTTGAAGGCTATCGAGTTTCAATTGTGTGTATATATATATATGCAATTTTTTATCCACCCTTCAGTTGACGAATGATTAATTTTGCCATTTTGGTAATGCTTAATTTATTCAGTATTGGCATGTATCTCTTCCTTCCAGTTACCAATTTCTTATCATTTTCATATGAAAAATTTCTGACTGCCGACATCACTCAGTGGTAGAACTCCTCCTGCCTGACATGTGCCTGGATCTGTATTCTATTCATAAGACCCATAATGTAAGTAGAACTAATATGTATATAATGTTGAAATCTTTTCCCTTTTTGAGTTTTCAAATGTTGTAATTAGTAAGGAAGTACTAATTTCCCTCTAATCTTCATTGGGTTCCCTAGCCCATAAATTCTCCAGCATTTACCTGTGCCCTTGTGTAGTCGTACTTTCTTGTTGGAACCGCCAGCTCGCAAATAATGATCGGAGACTTATTATCAATTATGAAAGCTCAGCCTTAGCTCAGGCCTGTTTCTAACTAGTTCTTATAACTTAAATTAACCCATATTTTTTAGTCTACTTTCTGACACATGGTTAGTTGCCTAATCTCCCTACTGCCCATCCTGCTTCCTCTGTGTTTGGCTGATGACTCAACCTTTCTTTTCCCCAGCGTTCTCTCACCACCTATACCTCCTGCCTAGCTATTGGCCATCCAGCTTTTTATTACACCAATCACAGAAATACATATTCACACGGTGTACAAATATCCCACGACATTTTTGATTTTTTTTTCTCTCTCAAGCTGTTCAGCTGCCACATCTTCGGCTATTCAGAGGAATTTTGATTTGATAGAGCTCCATATATTAGTGTTTTCATTCATTCCTTTTGGAGTAATGTCAAAAACTCATTACAAAGACCAGTGGTCTATAATTTTTTTATTTTTATATCTAGAATTTTTACATCGCAGATCTCATATAACAAAGTATATTTGTTCATGTTGTTCATTGTTGTATGTACTGTTGTATGCATCATACTACTAAGGTGGTCTTCCTAAATTAAATTAAGAAAAGGTGGTTTTCAATTTCTTTTTTTAAAGGTTTATTTACTTTGTATACAGTATTCTGCCTGCATGCCAGAAGAGGGCACCATATCTCACTATAGATGGTTGTGAGCCACCATGGAGTTGCTGAGAATTGAACTCATGACCTTTGGAAGAGCAGGCAATGCTCTTAACCTCTGAGCCATATCTCCAGTCCCGCCATTATGGATTTCTTTGGTGGTTTGTACACAAAGCGAATAACACAAAATACTTGTTTTCATCCCCTATGAGTTTCTCTTTACAGTAGGACTTATAGTTGTACTCAATCCATCATCAAGGAAAAAGGGCATTGACTGTTTTCTGGTAATAAACTATATGTGAAGTAAGCATCAGAAGGACAGACTAATGGGCAGAGAAAGCATATCAGGAATCAATATTTAGAAAACAATCTCGGTAGTTTTGTTTTCACCCTTGCTAATGATCTCCCCTACCACAGAAGACATTGTCGCTGTAAAAGCACATCAGAAATATTGCTATGGCCAAGCTTCATTTAAAGCCACCATTTAGAGACTGGTCTTAATAGTCTCCTGGAAAATGGCAGATAATTACATCTGCCTTTTACATCCAGTAAAAATTAGAATGATTTACAGTGTGTTAAAAATATATGCAGACTAAAAGTTGAAGTTCTTAAAGTAAAAACAAAAAAAAAGAGTTGTTGTGTGTGGTAGCACACGCCTTTAATCCCATTGCCTAGAAGGCAGAGACAAACAGGTCTCTGAGTTCAAGGTGTAGTAGCATACACCTTTAATCCCAATGCTTGGGAGGCAGAGACAGGCAGATCTCTGAGAGTTCAAAGACAGCCTGGTCTACACAGTCACTTCAGGTCAAAGATACAGAGAACCTATCTCAAAAAAACAAAAAGTTAAAAGTAAAAATAAATGAAATAGAGTTAAAATAAAGCCATACAAAGATGGAAAATACACAGAGAATTTTGATACTGTATGCTATTATGCTCT
>NW_004949115.1:5854378-5863802 GCF_000317375.1 Microtus ochrogaster
AGAGTTAGCCGAGAAAAGGGCTAGAGCTAAAGAGCCAAGCAGTGTTTAAAAGAATACAGTTTCTGTGTAATTATTTAGGGGCATAAGCTAGCAGGCGGCCTGGAGTGCTGGGGACACTACCCTGCTGCTCATATTCAACACCAGCCTGTAAATGGGCAGAACATATTGTCAGGAGTTTCATTAAGCTGCCTTCCTTTCATGCTGCCTTCCAGATCATTGTCCAGGCAAGTTACACAACAAAGGCAAGTCTAGATCCAGCAGATGCACAACAAATAAAAGCAAAGAAATCCACTGAATCCGACATAGTGGTACAGTGGAGTAATCCAAACTCTCGGAAGGAGCAGGTCCCCATGGGCTGCTAAAAAATGACCAGTTCAGTGAGGAGTGATAATGTGCAAAATTTAAAATAGAATAAATGAGACAGCATAAAAAGAGAAAAGCCAGGGAGTCACCAAAACAATAAAACTATAACAATTCCAAAGGGCTGTTGTGGCATATGCCTGTTACTTCAGCCCTCTGATACCTGCTTTGAGTTCAGCCCTAGGCTACAGTGTGAATTCCAGGGTTGTTAGAGCTCCACAGTGAGCTACTCTGTAGCACATATTCTCCTCCCAGTTCACATGCTTGCTTAGTGACAGATTGGCCACGCACTCAGTTCCAGAATCTGTCTGTGTTCATTAGGTATGCACTGAAAATCTGGTAGTAACCTAAACTTTGGGGATCAAACTGGCTAGAGAGTAGAGTAGGCTGGGATCCAGGTAGTGCTCTTCCTGGCACTTCCTGCCTGCTCTTGGAAGCATGCAGAGCCCTCATTAAAGCAGATACAGATAGAAATATTATGAGGGTTCCCTGGCCAGCCAGTTGAGCCTAATTGAAAAACTCCTGACCAATGAAACATTCTGTTTCAAAGGATGTGGACAGCCTTCTTGAGGATAGCACTGGGGTTCGCTTGTGTCCTCAGACACTGGTAAACCTGTTCACCCCCAGGCACATGAACACCACCAACCCCCAGGCATGAAATTACAGCACCTACTTCTGATGGATCACAAGGACTGACAACCCAAGCTCCAGAGGATCAAATACACACACACTCTCAAAAAAAAAAAAACCAAACAAAAATTCCTGTTAAAATGTTTTCTTGTTTATTTTTATGTCTTTGGGTAGTTTGCCTGCATACCAACTTGTACACAATGCCCTTTGGAGCCAGAAGAAGGTGCCTGATATGTGGGAGCCTGAATTACAGGATGCATGAGCAACCAGAAGTAGTGCTGGGAATCAAACCCATGTCCTCTGGAAGAGCAGCCAGTGCTCTTAACTACTGAACCATCTCTTCAGCCTCACCATTGTTTTTTAAAAGTAAGTTATTGAGTATTATCCTGAGTATAGTGACTAATGAGCTTAGGATCACACTAAGAGATGTTATTATTAGGGGGTTAGACTCATCCCGGTAAGCCACAACCTTGTGGTGAACACAAACTAATAGAAATGGGTTAGATCAAGATGTGAGAGTTAGCCAATAAGAGGCTAAATATAATGGGCCAGGAAATAATTTAATTAATACAATTTCTGTGTGGTTATTTCGGGGGTTAAGCTAGCCAGGTGGCGGGACGCTGCCCACGCCTCCTCACAACAGATCTCCATGAGTTTGAGGAGAGCCTGGTCTACAAGAGCTAGTTCCAGGACAGCCAGAGCTGTCACACAGAGAAACCCTGTCTCAAAAGCAAACAAACAAACAAAAAGAGATGTTATGTAAACCAGTCTGACCTAAATGAACGTTAATGTCTAACCAAAGCCCCTGACTATAATGCTTTGGTTTTAGTCAGAATGCTTGATAAGTATTGGATCCCCTATTATTGAGTTCTTCCGCTGAAGTAATAAGCCAAATCAAACTGAATTAATAAATCTGGATTTAATAAACAGCAAAGCAAAGCAGAGCACTCCCCGGTGACTCTCAGGAAGGCAGGAGGAGAACACATGACAGATCTATGGGCGGGGTCTTAAATAACCTGTGGACTGTCATAAGCAGTTCCAGGGGAGGAGCTGCAGATAACAGGCTTTCTCAGGGGCGGGGTTTGGAATGGGAGGAGTGGGACTGGGTGGGGCTTTCCAACAACACTCTGCTTCATTAACAGAATTTAAAAATTACTTATTAGTGCGTATATGTGTGCATGTGCACACATGCAAGAGTGCATACTTGTGAACATGAATGAATGAATATTTATAATTCATTTGTTACCACATGTGGTAGTCAGAAGGTACCTTGGTGGGCTCAGTTCTACCTTTAAAAGTTACTTGGGCCTGGAAAAAATGGCCCAGCAGTTAAGAGTACTTACTGTTCTTACGGAGGACCTGAGTTCAATTCTTAGCATCTGAATGGTGGCTTGTAACCATCTGTAATTTCAGTTCCAGAGAATCTGATGCTCTATTCTGGCATCTGTGGGCACTGGGAATGCAAGTGGTTACAAACATACATTCAAATTTAATGTGTGTGGGCATTTTGTCTGCATGTATATTTGTACACTGTGTGAATGCCTGAGAAGCCAGAAGAGGACATTGGATCCCCTGGGATTGGAATTAGAACTGTTTGTGAGTCACCATGTGGGTACTTGGAATAGTACCTGGGTCATCTCCAAGAGCGGCCAGTGCATAGAATTCTCGGCCATGTCTCTAGCTCTCTTCTTTCTGTAGATATGGGACTAGGCTATTTTGCAGGCCATTAGTGGAAATCTTTTTTTTTTAAATGAAAACTGAGTTCATTTAGTGTTGTATCCAAAATTGGGGAGCAAAAATGTCTCACTATTTCTTGGCCTTACCAACATCACTGTTACAACTCATAGAAGAGATTATATGCGTATTTAGTTGTAGACTAGGAGGGAGGGAGGCAGGGAGACACAGAATATGAACTTCTAGCAACCTGGGAAGTCAACCTTTTTCCATAGACTTCTGCTCAGGTAAAGGCAGGCAGTTCCTTGATTATGACATAGAAATAATTTCATGACAAGCCAAAGTGAAGCAAAGTTAGTGAGCTTATTTAGTAAGTGTGTAGATAGGACATCATGGGGGAAAGACAGTGTATAGTCCTGAGGCATGTGTATGGGCTTCTCAAGAGAAAAGGCCATTATGGGTCTTTAAAATGGCTGTCTTTGTTTGTTTGTTCTTGTTATTTATACGCCTTTACTCCTTAGCAAATGAGCCCAACATAAAGCCTTCATAGTGGCATACACAATAAATGTCATTTTGAAACCTTTGAAAATAGTTACCCCTTTCCACCACCATGTGGGTACTAGGGATTGAACTCAGGACCTCTCAAAAATCAGCAAGTGCTTTTTTTTTTATTTTGGTTTTTTGAGACAGGGTTTCTCTGCAGCTTTGGAGCCTGTCCTGGAACTAGCTCTGTAGACCAGGCTGGTCTCGAACTCACAGAGATCCGCCTGCCTCTGCCTCCCAAGTGCTGGGATTAAAGGCGTGCACCACCAACACCCAGCTCAGCAAATGCTTTTAACCAATGACTCATCTCTCCAGCCTCTTCTTTACCTTTTCATGTCCCCATAATTTTCCGTGGCTTTTTATCCTGCCTCAGACACAAGTTACCAAACAGGTCTTTCTCCTGGTGCCAAGCAGGAAGATTCTTGCCATGGATCATTTCCCTGACAAGTCTGGCATTTCTTGGGGCTCCTTCCTAAAGGACATCTGGATTGCTAGGCTTATTGCCAGTGGTCAGATCTGTGTGAATTTAGCTCAGAGACAAAGATGAATTTTGTTGCACACTACATAGAAAACTTTTCATTTACTTTTATTTGTATCTTCATGTTAGTGAGGTTCAATGTGAAGTTATTACACGTATACAATGTGGAATTGTCAATGTAGGCAGTGAGATTCATCTCAGATACCTGGTTTTGCTAATGAAAACTATTTCATAATGAGCTTTAATGAAGCATTTTAGGGAGCTTATGAAGTAGGGATAGTAAGTAGCACACACTGCAAATTTAATGCAGGCATTAAGGGGGTAGTATACACTTAAGACATGATTCTGAGCATCTCACGAGGTAGAGGTATACTAAATTTTATTAGCATATATTATAGGAACAGTGATTTTCATACATAATACACACAACCCCATTACCCTCTCTTGTCTCCTTCCTCTCTTCCTCTTATCACTAGATAAGCATATGTTTTTTGTGTCTTTTAAACTGCTCAGAGGATATAATTTATAGTGGGTTAAAGGTTTAAGCAATATTTAAAAGTTAAGATTAAAATTAAATAAAATATGAACTGGTTTGCTTATTTTACTTAATTTCCTTCTTTTTTTAAAGATTTATTTATTAATTATGTATACAGAGGGCACCAGATCTTATTATAGGTGGCTGTGAGCCACCATGTGGTTGCTGGGAATTGAACTCAGGACCTCTAGAAGAATAGCCAGTGCTCTTATCCTCTGAGCCATCTCTCCAGCCCTTAATTTCCTTTTCTAAATGTAACCATTAAGGTGTTTTATCAGTTCTATTGTTCAGGATTCACATTGACAGGGGCTAATATAGATAAATTCAAGATCACACACATTAAGGGTTTGCGTAAACAGTTCATTTGTTGTTTTTATCAACCTTGTGTGAGATGTCTTTGGGAGAGGAGGCATTGTTTTTGCAGGTAGCTTGAATTTCCTGTTGTGCTGAAGTTTCTTACTTTCATATTCTGGGGGTGAGGTTCTTCTTTCCTGGTTAGGTATCACCATACTTTTCTCTGTGGTTTTAAACTTGTCTCAGAATGATTCAATCAAATTAATATAACCATTGCCTGGCAAACTTAGCTCATCTGATATGACCATTAGAAATATGCTCATAGTAATTGACAAAGTCCAATGCCCTCTTATTCTCATAGTGACCATGCTGATGAGAGACCTCAAAAATTAGTCCCCTAGTGCTGCAGAGATAGCTCAGCAGTTGAGAGAGCTGATTGTTCTTGCAGAGGACTCAGGTTCAATTTCCACCACCCACAAGGCAGCTCACAACTGTCTGTAATTCTAGTCCCAAGGAATCTAATGCCTTCTTCTGGCTTTTGCAGGTGCCAGGTGCACATGAGGTGCACAGATGTACAAGCAGTCAAACATCCATACACAGAATTATTAAATGAAAATGATTTACAAAAACTGTTCCTCCTATCTAATTGAAACTTCCATATTTGACCACCATCTCTCCACTCAACCCACCTTCCAGTTTCCTGTCACCATCACTTTATTTTCTGTCTGTGACTGCAACGGATTTATATTACACAAAGGTGAGAACACACAGTATCTGCATTTCTCTAAAAGCCTGCCTGGTTTCACCTCCCATAGGAGGCATATATAAATGTTGTACCTTGTGTCAACTCCTTTACCTTTGAAACAGAGTCCTACTATGTAGTCCTGAATGACCTGGAATTGTCTATGGAGAGCAGGTTTGTCTCTAATTCACAGATATCCTTCTGCCTCTGCCTCCCAAGTGCTGGGATTAAAGCCCTGCACAACCACACCCAGCTCTGTTTCAACTCTAGAAGCACAGGCTCTGAGTCCAAAACAAGTAGAAGTTTTTACACCACTGTGTTTTAGACTTATTATGAAGCAATAGGAAAAACAAAACATAGGAGGCTGGATTAATAAAAAGTGTACTAAAATGAACAAGGTGGCAAGTGGTTTGTATAGATAGACTAGTAGAGAAGGTTTTTATTTTTGCTGCTGCCGAGTAGCCTTTTTACATCCACACACTACAGAATGAGCAGAAGTGGACAGTTGTGGAACTATTGGAAGGGGAAGTTATCCAGTACTTTGGGTACTCACACCTGCTTCTTTGACACAATCCTGAAGCTTTTTTTCATTTCCTTAACAGTATGTGGGTTAAGATCAGAGATTTGTGGAGTCTGTCTAAGTAAAAATAAAGTAATATTAACACTGGTAAACCATTCTTTGTATAATAAGATATACTATTGTAGAACAAAGAGCAAGCCTTTGAAGAAGTCTTTGAACGTTGGGGTTGGGGCTAGTGACACAGGAGGTCTGACTGCCTTTAAACTACCACCAAAACATAAACAAGAAGTGAGAAAAGTGTATTTAACAACCACCAAAATGTTATTAGGAAATAAATCAAAAGTAAATGTGTAAGCACTGTTTTGTCATCTACAACTCCTAAAATTTAGCTGTTATCATTTATTATTTACTCCAACAGCCTATTCCATGAGAAGATAATATTGTCAATTTAATGAATTATAATTTCTAGTTCAGTATATTGTTTCTCTTTTCATTATCCAGTTGGAGGTATGCATTGCTATTACGTCCATACTCCAGAAGAGGAAACAATGGAATAACATACTTCAGTGTTTTTTTTTCTCAAGATGTCATGGTTTAGATAAAAAATAAATTAGTGGAGAGTCTAATCTAGAAATTGTGGTTTCAAAAAGGCCCTGTGCTTCAGGCATACAGGAAGAATTAGGTATGAGATACAAAAATGGGGAACAGAGAGTAGAAAGTTACAGATTCAAGATGAACACATCAGAAATGGCTCATTCCAAGTCAGGATTGGAACAATAGCTTAAATGAATCACAATCAATTGTTCATATAAGGAAATTAATTATTGCTGGGCCGTGGTGGTGCACACCTTTAATCCCAGCATTCTGGAGGCAGAGGCAGGTGGAGCTCTGAGTTTGAGACCAACCTGGTCTACAAGAGCTAGTTCTAGAATATGTTCCAAAGCTACAGATAAATGGTGTTGAAAAACCAAAAACAAACAAAAAAGAAAGAAAATTTATTTTCTGGTAGGAGAGATTGTGATGATCTGTTTTGTCTCTTTAACAGACAAGCCACGCCCACTCCCCCTCCACTGAGGCAGGCAGATCTTCCTGCTTGCAGCATGAGTCTCTCCCTTTTTCTGTCTCCCTCTCTAAGAAGCAGCTTCCATCTCCCTCCTGTCTCCCTTTTCTCTCTTAGTCTGTCTCTCTCTCTCTCTCTCTCTCTCTCTCTCTCTCTCTCTCTCTCTCTCTCTCTCTCTCTGCTCTTCTCCCCTTCCCCCTCCATAACCCACTAATAAGTATATAACCTCACTCTGCATGGTGTGCCTAGCCATGTCTCTGTCTTTTGCCTGCCACCAGTGGCTCCCTGCCTGAGACGCCTTGGGAGACCTGCAGTGTGGTCTCATGGCGTGCCCATCTGTCTGTCTCCACTCCGGGACCTGCGCAGTCCCTTCCTGGGACTGGCTGCTCTCGGGACTGTTGCTTGCCGCCACTTGGGGACCTGCAGTGTTTCTGCAGCTGCACCCGCTGGGGATCCTGCAGCATTTTTTTTTTTATTTAATCAATTTCAGAGATGGCTTAGTATTTGGGAGCACTGGCTGTTCTTCCAGAGGTCCTGAGTTCAATTTCCATTAGCTTAACCACATGGTGATTCACAACCATCCATAATGAGATATTGCGCCCCCTTCTGACCTGCAGGCAGAACACTGTATATACAATAAAAAAAACGAATGAACGAACGAATGAATCTTTTAAAAAAAGAGAGGAAATTAATTCTCATATCAGATTGCTTGATAAGCTTCTAAATCAACCTAGAACACAAATTTGGGGCTGGGCGGGCAGGTTCAAAGATTTAAAGGGGGCAGGCCCAGCATTTTGTTTTAGCAAAAAAGATGCTTGGGTGTAAGAACGAGTTGGCTCGCTAGTGCTCAGTAACTCCCAGAAGTCAAACCCTGGCTAGAGTTTAGAGCTGGCTGGAGAAGGGGGAGGTGTGGTTCCTTCATGCTGTGTCTGAAGCATACTTGGAATTAGTGGCGAACTTGTCTTAAGCCTTCCCGGGCGGGAACAGTGTCAGGGTGGCCAATGCCACCGCTACTGCAGCACAGCGAGGGAAAGCAAATGGAGGAGGGACCAGGAGAGGAGGAAGTAAGAGCGGGAATCTAACTCGGCGACCATTGATGACGTTTCCTCAGACCGCATCGCTGTTTCTGGTGCTTGGATACCGAGCATCTTGGGGTTGTTTTGGTCGGAGGATAGCGGCGAATTTGTAAGGAACTTGAGTTTCTGGGGGATGTTGTTGCAGGCCGGAATCCGGATCCCGGTAGGATGAATTTCACGCCGTGTGCTAGGCCTTTCGTTTCAGATTCCAACTACTGGCCGGAAGTTTCTTCTTAGAGCCAAACCTGTTCTGAGTACCAGTTTTTGCGGCTCTTGATACTTGCTCTTTACGACCCATCCCATTTGGCGCTCAGGCACTGACAAAGCTTAGAGGGTGATCCGTCTTCTGTTGAAAAACCTATAGTAGACACCAAACTGCTCTGGGAATGGGTCTGAGTGGTGCTTTAAGATACTTTGAGAGGGCTTAGGGAGTTGGCTTCTTGTAAAAAATAATAGGCCTTCACAGTGAGAAAAGCCCACTTAGAGATTAATAAAGGAAAAGCCTGGCCAGCTATTGGTAATGCCCAAAGAAGAGCAGGCCCCCAATAGAAGACTTTACTAGCTTTCCTACGCCTTGGGTGTATTCACTTTATATTCTCTGTAATCTTTTAATTTCTTTTATGTCCAGGACCCGGTTTACACCTCGAACCATTTAACAGGTAGGAGACTGCCAGGATTGTTTGAAAGTACGCCTGTTCTGTTCTTTTTGAATACTTGTTACCCAGGTTCATCTTGCCCACCTGTCTGAATTATGATTTTCCTGACAGGAGCCGAGGGCACCTAATTGCAGCCCAGGACTTAATGGTGTTTGTGACCCTGCATGGCCCCCTCAAGATGCCTGTTGGAGACTTGTTCTTTGGGGGCGGACCTAATGTCTGGTGAGTCCTGGCGAACAGTAATGTACAACCTAGCATGGTAACTGCTTATCTCAAACAGGCTTGGCTAGCACACTGTATCTTTGTGGTGCTATGAAGGCAGCATTCCCTTAGCTAAGTTCTACTTTGTGTGACTTAATGTCTCCTAAGCAAATCTATTAATAGGTCCTTTATGACATTAATTCTGTCACTTTGAAAGTCTTCTGTGTCAGTCTTGGGATACGAATTGTTGTTGTGCAAACATGAGGATCTGTGTTCAAATACCTAGCCCCCACATAATAGCTAGAAGTACCATCACAGACAGGGAGATCCATGGGACTTGTTGCCAGCCAGCTTAGCAACAGGTTCAGTGAGACACTCCAGTTCAAGAGAATAATGTCCAGAGTGGAGAGCAGGATAGCCTAAATCCTCCTCTGGCCTCCATGTGCATGTGCCCTCTTCACACACATACACACAGTTGAAAAGGAAGCTTTTGAAGATAAGCCCCATTGTGTGGTATGCTGATGTAGGGGGATTCCCAAGAGTGGAAGGTCATCCTTTGCTAGATAGTGAGTACTGACCAGGGCTCCATAGCAAAACCCTGACTCAGTCTCTCTCTCTCTCTCTCTCTCTCTCTCTCTCTCTCTCTCTCTCTCTC
>NW_004949115.1:5863902-5879233 GCF_000317375.1 Microtus ochrogaster
AGGGAAAGATGGAGGAAACACTGGAGACTAAAATGCTATCGTGTTTCTTCCTGGTGTAATCTCTGGGTACCACTTGTTGGAGGACTAAATATTACGTAAGGCCCAAAGTAGTTAATTGGTGGTCAGATCGTTTTCCTGTGCAACAGAAACACCCTCTTGGAGAATGAGTCTTAACCTGGCAAGCGCTCCATTTTCCCACGGAGCCTGTAATTTCACATGGGGACATTGATGCAGGGCTCAGCACCTCACAGGTCAGAATATGTGGAATACTTCTGTGCTAATTATTGGGTGTTGGAAACTGACTTCACAGGAGGGAACTGTGTACCCACCAAGCAAGCAGTCTTCTAGTGATTTGGAGTCCCTGAAACCTGCTGCTGTTAGCCAGAGAAGCAACAGGATAGCAGACAATCTCAAACTTCTCTGTGTCTGAATCATCTGGATGACTTATTAAAATACAGGTTGGAGTTCTTAGAAAAAGGCTGCACGTATGTTAAAGATTCTGGAAGGTTCATTGGTTAGAACTTCTGTGCTTTCTGGAGTAGTGCAGATCTGGAGCCAAATTATCCCAGGCTATTTTAGCCTTTTATTCTTTGTTTGTTTTGGATTTGGTTTTCTTCAAAACGGGGTTTCTCTGTGTAGTCCTCACTGTTCTGGAACTCTCTCTGTAGACCAGCTGGCTTTAAACTCACAGAGATCTGCCCACCTCTGCCTGCCAAGTGCTGGGATTAAAGATGGGTGTCACCACACCCTGCTTTTAGCCTCATTAATAGCTATTCATTGTCCACGTCTGTGCTTAGCCTAACAGCTTTGTGACGTTTAGGTAAAAATCCTTTTAGGCTTTCCTAACAGACCACTTGTTATGGATTTGCTGTGGGTCCCCACAAACCAAGGTGGCTGGTCCCCTGGGCGTCCCTGGTGGCTAGCCATGTGGGCGATGGGTGGGCAAGGACCAGACAGATATGCACACCACACAGATGGGTTTGCTGCAAGCTGCCCGGGGTCCCAAGCAGGGACGGCGCGGAGACCACGTGGCAGGCTCCATGTGACTGCAGGGGGCGGGCTAGAGAGACAGATAAACATACCATACAGAATAAAGTTAGACATTTATTAGATGGGTTATGGAGGGGAAGGAAAAAGGGGGAAGGGGGGAGAGAGAGAGAAAGAGAGAAAGAAAGAGGAGAAGAGGAGAAGAGGAGAGAGAGACAGGGGCGGGGGAAGTGGAGAAGTGGGGAGAGAGGCAAAAGCTGCCTCTCTAGACAGGGACAGGAAGAGAAGAGAGTAGGGCAGAGGCTGCTAGGAGGAAGGGAGTGGGCGTGGCTTGTCTCTTAAAGAGCCAGAATATTACACCACTAGCTCCCACTAGTTCAAAGCCTAATGATGTCATCACATAGCATTCGAAGCATATAATAGATTTCTCCACCTTGCTTTAGCCTGTCTACCTGAAAATTGCCTTGCTCTGTGACTTTCAGCTGTTTTATCATTATAACTTCATAACCTGTCGTCATGTTGGAACATGATATTCAGGGCAACCTGAGCCTATGTTCCTGGGTCATGGTCACTCAAACTTGGCTCCAGGACAAACTGTCTCTTACTCCCCTTGGCACAAGTCTTGTAGTTTTGCCTTGACACTGGTTTCCATTCATAGAGTTCCTTTCTGCTGTCCTGTGATAGGCCCTGAATTTAATGTGCAAATACCGTGGGATAATATGTTGGTTTGTGGGCTATAACTAGAGGACTGGTGGTCTGAATAGAGAGGACATAAGAAAAACATTTTGTTTGTTTGTTTGTTTTTTGAGATAAGCTTTCTCTGTGTAACAACTCTGACTGTCCTGTAACTCACTCTGTAGACCAGGCTGGCCCAAACTCTCAGAGATCTGCCTGTCTGTGCCTCCCTTGTGCTGGGATTAAGGCATGCACCACCACCACTCAGCTGACATAAGAATACTAAACTAGAAGTCTGTGGATATAGCTCAGTTGATAGAGAACTTGTTTAATCTGCAGGAAGCCCTGAGTATTCCCATTGCCAGAACTGTGTTAACTGAGGGCACTCGGGAGATGGAGACAGGGCGGGACTGCATGAGACCCTGTATCAGAACAAAAATAAAAGTAGAGCCCTGGGCCATAAGAATTTGTTCTGAGACTAATGTATGCCCACATTAAGAAGTAAAGAAAGGAGCTGGAGAGAGGTCTCAGCAGTTTTGAGCACTCGTTGCTCTCGAAGAGCACTAAGTAGGATTCCCAGCTCCCACATACTTCCGTACAGCCACCTGTAACTCCAGTTCTGACCTTGGTGGGGACCAGGCATGCCCAGACAGGCTTTTTCACTCTAGCTTGGAATTTCATGGAGGACTCCAATTCCTGGGGTGTTTTGCAAAATTGCAACTGTAAGAAAGGCTAACTCATGCTCAGTGGTCAGCTCTGAACTAAATCATGGGTATGAAATTAGGTTTTTGTTTGTTTGCTTAGCTGCTTTTATTTTTTATTTTTTACATACTGAATAGAAAATATATTGTAGATTTTAGTTGTGTTATTTTATCAATAAGCCACACATTGCTAGTGGTCGAAAGTGACATTTTGAGCAATAGGTCTCAAAACTTACTCCTCCTATATCTGAATCTTCCCACATTCTTTTTCGACACAGGGTTCTCTGTGTAACAGTCCTAGCTGTCCTGGAACCAGCTCTTATAGACCAGGCTGGCCTCGAACTCTCAGAGGTCCACTTGCCTCTGCCTCCTGAATGCTGGGATTTAAAGTGTGTGCCACCACCTGGCTGTCTCCCTACATTTTGACTACCATCTTCCTATTTTTATCACTCTTCAGTAAAAGGTTTTGGTTTTTTCTTTGTTTGCTTGCTATTATTATTATTTTTTTTCACAAATAAATGTCACCACAATCTTCATCTGTTTCCAAGAACATGGTAGTTTTTAGATTCCTCAAATATTATGCAAAATTTGCCACACTCTCTGCTTTCAAAGATACATGTGTGTGTATGTGTGTGTAAGAGAGAAGCAGAGACAAGGAATATATGCAGATGCCTACAGAGGTCAGAAGAGGTATTGGATCCCCTGGAGCTGGAGTTATATGTGGTTGTGAGCCATCTGCTGTGGGTGGTAGGAACTGAACTCTGGTCCTCTAAAGAGCAGCAGGTGCTACTAACCCCTGTGGCACCTCTGCCAACCCAGTATTCATTGCTCTTTAAACACCTGTCACATTTCATACGAGGTTTCATCTGCATTGCTGAAAGGGAGAAAACTTTTTATAAGGAGAAAAGTGTTTTATTCTATAGATGTGCCCTGTTGTAGTACGAGTGGCAGGCTGCTTCCCAAGGGAGAAAACTTTTTATAAGGAGAAAAGTGTTTTATTCTGTAGATGTGCCCTGTTGTAGTACGAGTGGCAGGCTGCTTCCCGCCACCCGGCTAGCTTTACCCAAAATAGTTACACGGAGACTGTATTCTTTTAAACACTGCCTGACCCATTAGTTCCAGCCTCTTATTGGCTAGCTCTTACATCTCGATTAACCCATTTTTAATAATCTGTGTAGCCCACGAGGTGGCTTACAAGGGAAGATCTTAACCTGTGTCTGTGTTGGGTGGGAGAATCATGGCGACTGACTGACTCGGCTTCTTTCTCCCAGCATTCTGTTCTGTTTTCTCCACCTACCTAATTTTCTGTCCTATCAAAGGGCCAAGGCAGTCTCTTTATTTAACCAATGAAATCAACACAAAACAGAAGACTCTCTCCCATCAGTGCCCCATTTGCTTTATCCATCTGTTAGTGGACACTGACATTGCCTAATGTGGTTATTGTCACTAATACAGCAATGGATATAGGCTGCATGTATCTCTTCATTATACTGATTTCAAATTTGAGTGTACAAAAAGTGGGGTTGAGGAATAGTTAGTGGTGAAACACTTACCTAACAGTGAAAGATCCTTGGTGTGATCCTTTGCACCCCCCAAAATTTAGGTTTGAAGCATTATAGGTTCTTCTGTTTTTAATTTCTAGGAAGTACATCTAGTTTTCCATAACGACACTACAAATTTACATTGTCACTAATAATACATGTTCCCCTTCTCCATATCTTTCCCAACACTCAACTTTTTGTGTGCTAATTTCTTTTATTTATTGTGTGTGTATATGTGTTTGTGTGTGTGTGTGTGTGTGTGTGTGTGTGTGTGTATACTGTGTGCCATAGCAGCCATGTAGAGGTCAGAAGACGACTTGCAGGAGTTGGGGCTCTCTTTCCACTGGGGGGTCCTGAGGATTGAACTCAGGTTGTCAGGCTCGGTGGTAGATACCTTTACTCTCTGAGCCATCTCAGCAGCCCTTTTGTGGTATTGCTAAAACGCAGGGTCTTGGCATACGGGCCAGGCAACTCCATCATTGTGCTGCAACTCTAGCCTCTCCTCTTTTTGATGCTAACCATGCCAACACATGGATACAAACAAGCACAATCCTTCATTTGGGTATGTATTTACTATGATTGGAGAAATCACTCCACTTTCAACTATGTAAGCAAGCTCTTTTAGCTCTCCTGACGAGTCAGCTTGGGAGACAGTCTCCTGGCCTGCTTCCCCTCGTTCTGTAACGTTAGAGCTAATAAAAAGCTTTCCCTAAGGGGTTATTTGTATTCTGCTTAGAGTAACATGGTGTTATGGGTTATTTGTGCACTGTGTGAACATGTATTGCTGTGATTGGTACAATAAAAAGCCGAGTGTCTCATAGCTACTCAGGAGATATAGGTGGGACTTCTGGGCAGAGAGAGAGAGCTCTGGGAAGAAGAAAGACAGATTCACCAGCCAGACTTGGACATGCAGTATGGATGAGAGATATGAGCCACGTGGCAGAGTGTAGATTAGAAATATGGGTTAATTAAGTTATAAGAACTAGTTAGAAAAAAAAAACTAAGCCAAGGCCAAGCTTTCATAATTAATAAGAAGTCTCTGTGTCATTATTTAGGAGCTGGTGGCCCAAGGAAAAATCCAACTCTGCACTGGTAGCATGGAAGAAGCAGCAGAGTCGCAGTGTCGGGAACAGCTCGTCCAGAAGCTGGTGCTGTCAGAGTGGCAAGGCGGCCCGCCGCTCGATAGCTGAAGATGCAGGCCTATGAGGTTAGCAGGCCAAGGTACAAAAGTGGCAAGGCTGCCTCACAGACAAAGGGTGAGCTGCTTAGACGTCTGAAAAGGCAGGAAAATGTGGGTTGTGGAAGTAGGAAGGGCGGGGAGCTGAGGCTGAAGACAGGTAGAACGCTGTAAAGATTCAGAGAAAAACCGAAGGCGCTGGTTGCTAGAAGAGTTCCAGCGAGCTGTCAAACCCCAGACACCCTAAGCTTCAAACTGGAACACTGGCCAGTGTCAAGGTCTGAGTCATGCTGATACATAGGCCAGCTGAAAAGCTATAGTGCAAGCTGCTGTCCAGTGCTTTCTAACTCTAAACAAAAACAGACCTGTCCTTATAGCGGGTGTCTTTAATATTAGTCACAGCAGTCCCTAGCTAGACCACCAGGGGGAGCGCTTCTCCCGGACAATGTGGTAATGATCCTGAGCCATTTAGATAGAGTTCACTGCAAGTCAAAAATTCTGGCGAGTTTGCTTTATCTTTGTCTCTTTGGGACACTGGTTAATCAAAATTAGTTCAAATTATTACCACTGATAATGCTGATTCACTTTTGTAGTTCTCTTACCTTTTTGTTTTGAGAGGCCTTGCTATTTGGATCAGGCTGGCCTGGAACTTGTTATGTACCCCTAGCTATTCCGGAATTCACGAACCTATTGCCTCAGCCTCATGAGTGCCGGACTGGCTGGACGTGTTATCACACCAGGCTGTAGGGAGCTCTGATTATGAGCACTCCTTCTGATGTTCATTTCCCTTTGATAGGCAGACATTGGTGACAGCAGTCCCTAGCTAGACCACCAGGGGGAGCGCTTCTCCCTGACAAGGTAGAAATGAACCTGAGCCATCGAGATAGAGTTCACTGCAAGTCAAAAATTCTAACTAACATTTAAAATGAAACAGATGCCGTTATTGTGGGAGACTCTTCCTTTCTTTATATTTTCAGGATCCCCAAGGAATCCAATGGCCAGGTGAGGAAGCAGGCATAGATGCTGTAAGAAGCCACAGAGTTCTATGACTCCGGGAACCAGAATTCATCTTGATTGGAAAATGAAAAAAAAAAGATCATCTTAATTGTTTTTGATGAATGACTGTGGATTGTGTGATAATTTTGACAAATATTACCTGATTCTCTGCCATTATGTTTTAACATCCAAGAATACTCTAAGCAAACTCAATCTTCCCTATTCTCAGTTAAGATGAAGGTGAACTATTTCCACATAGTAGTTTTTCTATGTAACTGGAACAGAGAAGCAAAAAGTGCCATGCACAATTTTCTGTATACTATTTCAGTTCAATGACATATTTTGATTGGCTCGATTATTTTTTGCATATTCCCTTTAAAAGATCTCATTTTCTACTTCTTTAAATAAATAAAGCAAATGATTTGAGAAAAGTAAAAAAAAAATTCTCACGAGTTTGCTTTATCTCTTCACATAGACAATCTGTGGTAATAATCTGAACTGATTTTGGTAATTAACCAGTGCCACAGGAAGATATATGTCAGTATCATGGGCAATTCTTCATATGTTTATTGGCTACATGTATGTATTCCTTTATTCAAGAATTGTCTGTTGAGAGCTCTTCACTTGAAAACTGGGTCATTTGTTATCCTGTAACTGCATTGTTTTTTTTTTCACTCTTGCTTTTTTCAGACAGGGTTTCTTTGTATAACAGCCCTGGTGTCCTGGAACTCACAGAGACCCACCTGCCTCTGTCTCCCGAGTGCTGGGATTAAAGGCGTGCGCCACCACCGCCCTGTGCAACTGGGTTCTTTATAGATTTTCTGCACCGGCCTCTTAGGTGATGTGTGGCTTCCTCCTGACCCAGATGTTGTCTTTTTATCCTGCTTTGCTGCACTCCCATTTCTCTCTGCGACTTCTTGGTCAGCTTATTGGTTTTTTGGTTTTGTTTTTATTAAATCCTCCCCCTAAAATAACATCATGCTTTTCTCCAACCATTTTAGGTCTCTTTTTTCAGTTCCTGGTATTTATTTGACTGTACTAAAGTGGAATTGTTTGTGATGTCCTTGTGTATGCTTGGATGGTGGAACAAAGCTGGTCTTCTTAGATGAAACAGAGGACTTTTCCTTCAGGTTTGCCTGTACCAGACAAGTTTAAGATGAGCAATTTTCCATTTTCAATTAAAATCCCTTTCTGGGTTGTCATTTACAGCGAGACTCGTTCCCAGTTAAGTCATCAACAACATGAAATTTCTAATTTCGGGTAAATTATATAGGAAAATAAATTTGTGACAGACTAATTGACAGAAAGGTTAATTATAAAAAGGAAGAATGGAGAAGTGTGGTAGGCAGTGTTTTTCCTACCTACAGTAAACTCTCAGAAGATAGAATCATTTTTTTTAACTCAGGGACACAGAATCAGAAATGCAATTGCAGCTGATATTTATTTGGCATCTCCTTTCACAGATTGGCCTTCACCAGTTTCCTAGAAGGAGGCAGCGCACAATTACACCAGCCCCTGGAACCTTCCCACCAGGGGACATTTTCATTAATTGTAGACTTCCATCGGCTCCCTGCCAAATCTCTCCCCAGACAGATGGCGAAACAAATGAAACTCAGCCCCAAACACACCGATACACCAAATACAAGCAAAGCAAAACAGCAACAACAGAAGAACATAAACCAGAACATCCAGACTGGCCTACGTACCTGTTCTGCCACTGTCTACAGAGCAGGAAAATGCTAAGATTGAAGCCATGCTTCAAGAACTGAGAACCTCCCCGGAAATGCCAGGTTGGGAGTGAAAAAGGCCTTGTAGAAGAGCGCTGGTATTTGGCACTAGGAGAAGTATGGATATTTTCCTCTTCAGGTAACTGGAGGCCCCTGGGCTAAATCTTCACTTGCATAGTTCCCGATGATTGCTTCATCTTTTTTTTTTCAGGTAATATATTTAATTTAGGGTCTCATGCCTGCTATGTAACCACTCTACCACAAAGTTGTAGTGGTATGGTAAACCAACTATGGTTTAATCTCTTCTGTAAGTTGTAGCTCTAAGGGCAAGGCAGAGAAATCGAGAATTTCTTTCTCCTCAGCTTTGGTCAAAATTCCAAATAAATTAATTTGCTTGTTTTACATAGATTGATTTTTTTTTATTAATACAAGCAGGCATTTGGCCCCAAAGCCAGGCTTTATAGCTGAATGCATCAACTAGATGGACAGTAGCTTGGAGGGTTTAGATTCTAGTGTGCAGAATAAGCAGTCAGCAAGACAGACAGGCAGGCACGCACATGCACGTGCACACGCACACATTTGAAAAGCGAGTGATTTCCCACAATGAGTGATTGCCCTTTTCCTCTGACATTGATCTCCTCTCTCTGTCCTAGTCCTTGGCCTAGTGCACACCTACTCCCATAGACTGTGTGAGGAGATAAAGCAAACTAGGGGCACGTTTTGACTTTGCAACGCTTTCTTCTGAAAGTAACTGTCAGGTAGGAATGATTGATTCTTACAGAAACATATGTCTCAGGGCACACATCTGTCAAGACATTCGGCTCTTCAATTTTCTTTAGTCACGGTGCTTATTTGCTAGAAGTATATTTACTAGAAGTTAGTTACAAGGGAGTGTCTGCTTATTTTATCATTATTTGTGAGGAAAATATAATAATATAATAAAAGTTCCTATAGCGAGTATGGGAGTTTCATTCCTTTAATGTGGTAGGATTCAGATAGTGTGTGTGTGTGTGTGTGTGTGTGTGTGTGTGTGTGTGTGTGTGTGTTGGATATAAGATCTTTCAGTGTAGCCCAGGCTGTCCCGAACTCACTATATTCCTGCTTCTGCCTCCCCTGTGCTGAAATTATAGGCATGTGCCACCATACTTGATTTCAGTTTCCTTTTATTTTATAATTTGTATTTATCAATAGCTTTTGTGGGTACATCATCATTTCTGTTAATAAGAAGATTCCTAGTGCTGTTGTTGGAATTGTTTCATTAATGAGCACTCAAAGATATCGGCTATAGAGTGCCACTACCAATTGACCTCGCCATGATGGGCCACAGTGGCTCTTGTTTCATTCATTGTAAAAGTCCGTGTCAGTTTCTAAGCTTACAGAGATTTACACTTGTACTTCCTTCTTTTCTAGGTAGATATCCCGTGCTGTCAGCATCTAGTTTCTACAGCTTATAAGGTTTTCAAGAGTGACCAGGAGATTGGAGTATTGGACTAAGGAATGGTAAAGGGCCATAAAGATCGGTGCTTTTTTAAAAATTGTTTCCTTGATTATTAGATTATTTTAATATTTTCCAGAACATTGAAAATGTTGATTTCAACACTTTTGCTAGTATTGTGACTGCTGAATGTATGTGTGTGCACCCGTGTGTGTATGCGCACACACCTGTGTGGTGTGTGTGTGTGTGTGTGTGTGTATACACGTGCGCACGCACACAGTACTGAAAATTGGCTCAGCCCATAGTGCTTACTTGGCAAGTGCTTCATTAACAACATACACCTCCAGCTCAGTCATTGCTGTTTGGGGAGGTTATTATTCTGCCATTCAGAAAGTTCCTATGCATAGGTTTTATTCTATTTAGGGTGCAGTCAATCTCTGCATGCAATAATAATCTTGCTTTGTGTAGATGTTTGAGTCAGAACTTCTTAGCAGTAGTAAGGATTTAAACTGATGAAAATGAACAGTATGGCTTCTTGTGTCTGGAAATGTCTACAGTACTGTCGTAGAGCAGCGGCTGAATTGTGTTCATGAGCAGGCTACCAGGATGAGTATCATTGGCACTGAATGGGTCCATGAGGGTATTGCTTCTAACAGATAATTTCTTTTTCCATAGATATGGAATAATAGCTAAGCCATTCCACAAACCCCATAAATAAAGAATTTCAACCCTCAATTATAAGTACCATTTTTGATCCTCAGAAAAACTCTGTAAGATATGAGGAAGTATATGATTACCTTTAAAAGCCTCACTTAACATTTCACTCAGAGGCTTTATGCCTTTTCCAGATTTTTAACAACTAGAGTTCTCAGAACAGAATGTATAAAGCAACTCAATGCAATAATGCCAAGTAGCCACCAGGTGGCGAAATTGTTTACGGATTTAAGCAGCATAGGCTAAAAAGGGCCTTCTTCCAGCTTAGAGGCCATATTTGTGCCTACATCAGGTTTTCTGTCCTGGCTACAGAGATTCTAATGGTGATTTTATTTCTTTGTTTTCCGTTTGTTTTAGAATACTTCCATTCCTGTCTGACACTGCTTTGGGAGCCCTGTGGTGCTGTACCTGCTGTGACATTATCAGGTAGAAGAGAGATGCGGTGCACAGGATAGTTCTTCAGCTGTTGAGATTCTAGTTCCCACACCACTGGTCCTCCCTGGATTTGCCACCAGAGGGCTGGATGTTTACATCCTTTAGGATGGGGAGAAAAAGCAAAACTAACAGTTTTGAGACATTAGATGTTCTAATCAGAAATATATTGTAATTTAGCTAAATTGCTATGAAAATATGAGGCCCTGAAAGATCAATTTGTTGTTTTGTCTATCAGTTTGATTTAGCAATGATTTACTAGGCATTGCTGGCATTGTTTCAAGTATGACTCCCCTAACTCCACAGCCTTGTGCAATTTTTCAGGCACCTTCACGGTGACATTCATTTTAGAATACTTTCTTCCACACCTCTAGAAGATCAGGAAGTTGAAAATGGCAGTACTGATAGGAAACCTAAAATCCAATCAGATATGTGGCCCACGTTCAGACTTACTTGGTTGTGTTATTTAAATCACAATCCAGACAAAGTTTATACATTGGATTCACTTGAAGTGTGCCGTGTGAGACATTTTATGTACAGGGAAGCTCAGGAGCAGAAAAGAGCATATGGTCAGGATTCAGGGAAAATTCTCTGCTAAATCAGTTAGTCCTGTTGGGGTTACAGATTTTAGGAAGCCATAGTCTTTGTCCTCAAGGAGTTCCGTCTTCTGTTCCTATAACACTCTATGAGTATATCCATCACAAGCCTATAACGCTCTATGAGTATATCCATCACAAGCCTTACATTATTAGTTTTTCTGCATCTGCCTCAGTTAAAGGCGGGGAGCATTTTGTCTTCAACATTGCATTTGTTATACACAGTATACTGGTACGCAGTAGGAAGCGGTGTCCTTTGTCTAACTTTGCATTGGGAACCAATGAGATTTTTATAGCATGGCTATGCCTTGATAAGGTTTTCATTGGAGGTAGATAAAGGTTGCTAGTTGTTTTGGAAACATGGACGATTGGAAGCAGGGAGGAGTCTATTGCAGAGTTCATGCTAGAGAGGGTGAAGATGAGAACTAGGGTGAAGAAGACAGTAGGTATGAAGAAAAGACTAATGGAGAGTTGCTGAGAAGGCAAGTTAGCACGATTTGGGAACCTTTCCTATGTGGAGAATGAAGAGCTTCAGGCTTGGGGAACAGTGATGCCCCTTGAAGATTCAGAGCAAAATGGGGAAGCTGTTTGAGGGAGGGGAGATCGATTCAGTTTTGACCATGCTGAGGTTGAGGTGACTGCTAGGAATTTGCCATCTGTCAGGATTTGGGAGATCAAAATGTAAGAGAGAAGTCGAGTTAAAACCAGAGAGTCCTAAGTACATAGGTGGTGCTTAAAATTAGATGCCATCCTTCACGGACAGAATATGTAGTGAAACAGGAAGGGAAACGTTAAGAAACTCTTACAGATTTTAGCAAGTAATTAAAAAATGATAAACTCTGGAGGAAGATAGGAAAGGAATAGCTACAGAGATTAGAGGAAACCAAGACAGTGTGGTGTCATTGCAGCCAAAGGAGGAGAGACTTCAGGAAGGCCTGACCAGGAGCACCTTATACACAGCTAGGGGGTGATGGTGAGGAAAAGTTCCATGTGGCCGAGATGTACAGTGTTTTGGCAGGAGGTGAGCCCAGAAAGACGAGTTAGGTCCTTGTACTGTCTGCTTTCGTGTGTCAACTTGACCTCATCTAGAGTCATCAAAGAGGAAGGTGCCTCAGTTGAGAAAATGCCCCAGTGAGATCCAGTTGTAAGGCATTTTCTCAATTAGTGATCAATAGGAGAGGGCTGAGCCTGTGGTAGGTGCTGGCATTTCTGGACTGGGTTCTGTAAGAAAGCAGGCTGAGCAAGCCATGTGAATCAAGCCAATAGACAGCACCCCTCCATGACCTCTGCATCAGCTCCTGCCTCTGGGTTCCTCTCCTGTTTGAGTTCCTGTCCTGGCTTCTTTCGATTATGAACAGAAATATAGAAGTCTAAGTCAAATAAAACCTTTCATCCCCAACTTGCTTTTTGGTCATGGTATTTTGTTTCAGCTGTAAACCCTAACTAAGACAGTCCTGGTCCTAAAGGAGCTTGGTTATCAGGCCAGAGGACTCTGAACTTTTGTAAATGATGGAGAGTTATCAATAATTTTCAGATAAGAAGGACCTGTTCAGAGCAAGGGTTACAAAGATCAAGCTGGGGTAGCATAGGGACTCCTATGGAGGAATGGGACTGGAGACAGAAACCCATCAAAATGAAGTGAAGGGGCACTTAAGTTGTGGGGAACAGTACGGTCTTTGAAGATCCTTAGCAGATGAAATTTGCAAGCCCTAAAAGCAGTAGGAACACTCTGAACCATAGAGTAAGCATTATTAATAACCATGTGAGTTATCTTGTTAAGTCCTCACAGCAAGCCTGAGATAGATAAGCATCATTAATGTCATTTCGTGCATGATAAAACAGGAACATAGAGATAAAGACATTTGCTGGACAGAATTGGTAATTGGAAGAACCTATTTTCCAAACTCTGGTGGTTTGACTAACCATCACCTAACCCCCCCTCTCCCGCTCCCCTCCGTAGATTAAACCTATGGCTTTCCACAAGCACTCTACTACTAACCATATCTAAATGATCCCATTACCTACCAAAGGCTGACCTCGAACCTAAGCAAGTCTTCAGCTTGCTCTCCTCCTGCCTCACCCCTCCAAGTAGCTGAAATTACAGGCCTTTACTCCCAGGCCTGGCTCTAACATCCATTCTTAAGGATTTCATTGTTTTTTTTTTAAATTAGAAAACATGTGTTGTGGTACATTGGCCCCTAAACACTACTGCGGTGGTACCCAGTGGTGTTGGCATCAGCTGCCAGTGACAGTCAGAGTGGTGGTCACTCTTACCAGGGGTCTGCCAAGTGGGAAAGCACAAAGGGAACATCTTCAGTCCTGGGTGTGTCCTGGGTGGTCATTGGAGCTTACACAAATAAATGCCCAAAATATACATGGAAGACATGGATTTAGTGCTACAGCACCCTGAATAAGTAGCCCCTGAGGAGTGTTGCCACACTTCTGCTGTTGTTGACAACAGGTTTTTTTTCTGCTTTAGATGTCAGCTAATTGAACTTCTTTTAAATAATGTGGTTCTCTTCTCTGCTTTCACACGTGACAGCGTTTACAGCAGAACTTAACAGTGGAGTTGATTGGTGACCCTTTTTTAATTGATATTTATTGAGCTCTACATTTTTCTGTGCTCCCCTCCCTGCCTCTCTCCTCCCCACCTTCCATCATCCCCCAAGGTCCCCATGCTCCCAGTTTACTCAGGAGATCTTGTCTTTTTCTACTTTGTACTTCCCATGTAGATTAGATCTTTGTAAGTCTCTCTTAGTGTTCTCATTGCTATCTAAGATGCAGGGAGCCGGACAGGATCGCCATTGCAAGATGGCACCACATCCTGTCTTGTTGGTTATAAACAACTCCATATTTGGCTATGCCTTTGAGAGCTGCCTGTCCCCGCTTCCCGCATGCGCAGTGAATATGGGTCCCTGGGCCTATCTCGATGCAGTCTGGTGTCAGCTGATGATGACAGCCAATCACAGGGCGACCCATGTGCCAATTCCCAATATAAGCAGCCGCCATTGTGCCCCCGGTCTCTCTCATGTCTCTCTCTAGCATCTCTCCCTACCGTCTCTCGCGTCTCCCTCTAATCTCTCTCTCTCTCTCCCCTGCTCTCTCGTTTTCTGCCCCCCTTCGCTTTATGCTCTCCCTCAACCAAATGCACTCCAGTAAAGCGTGATCTGAGAAGAATCCTCGTGTGTGGTGGGTGTTTCTTCCTCGCCGGTCAAGAAGCCCGCCACAAGTGGTGCCGGAAACCCGGGATCTTTGGTAGAAGCCCGCCTCACTAAGATCTCTGGGATTGTGGTTTGTAGGCTGGCTTTCTTTGCTTTATGTTTAAAGTCCAGCTATGAGTGAGTACATGTGACATTTGTCTTCCCATGTCTGGATTACCTCACTCAAAACAATGTTTTCCAGCTCCATCCATTTCCTGCAAAATTCAAGCTGTCGTTATTTTTTTCTGTTGTGTAGTACTCCATTGTGTAAACGAACCACATTTTTCTTATCCATTCTTTGGTTGAGAGACATTTAGGTTGTTTGCAGGTTCTGACTATGACAGACAAAGCTGCCATGAACATAGTTGAGCACATAAGGACTTCATTATTTTGCTTGATTAGCTGTGGGAAATGAAAATGGCAAGAGTTAGCAGGCTCAGGTGGGAGTTTCCAGACATCCAAATAATCACAGTGGGTTGAACAGGATTGTACTTCTCATTCCTAATGGTCCTCAGCATCCTAGAGACAACTGCAGCCTGCAAATTCATACTGTATGCATGAAAATGCAAGATGGAGACAAAGAACAGATATCGGGTGGGGGTAGCTAGCTATCTCTGTTGTAAAAGACAATCCAGGACTCTGACATTATCTGGATGATTGCCTGGAGTATGTACTTGCTCCCAATTAAAGTTGACAACACAGGACGCCAGTTAGACTCCATTTTTTTGCTATATTTTATTGATGTGGAGGTCAGAGTACATCTTGTGGGAGTTGGTGGCTCCTTTTACCATTGCAGCTGTCTCTTTCCTTCCACCCTGTGGTCAGCCTTGGAGTAGGTACCTCTACCCACTGAGCTATCTCAGGGACTAGAAATCAGTTCTTCTGTTTGTTGTCCTGCCATTTTTCTCTCCAGCCATGCAGTTCTAGTGGGGTCTTCCATTCACAGTGTCTTACCTCCCAAGCCACGGTGGATTTGACTGGTTAATGTATGGCTATGTGACCTAGGTCAAATGGGCAGTCAGAATCTAGTGGGGTCTTCCATTCACAGTGTCTTGCCTCCCAAGCCACAGTGGATTTGACTGGTTAATGTATGGCTATGTGACCTAGGTTGGATGGGCAGTCAGAATTCTTCTTTTTCATTGTTTTTCTC
>NW_004949115.1:5879790-5882515 GCF_000317375.1 Microtus ochrogaster
CCTGAAGCATCCTCATGCAGGTACTGGGCGGTTGGGTGGCAATATGATGAGCAAGTATATGGTGGAGAAACGAGAGAGAAAGAGCAGAGTGGTTCATGTGCTATGGTAAGAGGCAGGTCTGAAGAGGGAGGGCAGTGAGGAATGAGCTGATGTTGGCAGCCTCCTTGCCACCTGGGACCAGGGTGATGCCCAGGCCTGAGCTGATGCCTACAGCCATATCTGCCTCACTGATAGCCAGGGTCCATGTTGATATTCATGACCCATGTTGCCACCAAAGCCATGGGGATACCTGGGGTGTGGGATACCATCTGTAGCCATTTTGACGTCCAAGGGCTATGCTGCTACCGTGGCCACATTGATCTGTGTAGTCTGTGCTACCACTGGGAGGCACGATGACATCTGGGCCTGGGCTGCTGCTGGCGGGGGGGGGGGTGTCCATGTCTATGGCACTGTAACACCCAGGGTCTGTGTTAATGTCTATGGCTTTAGTAACCACTAAAGGCTGGGCAGATGACTGGATCTGGTCAAACATGCAAGTCCATATTGGTCTTCTAGAGCCACGCTTCCATTGGGGCCTGTGCTGCCACCCTGGACCATGGTGACATCCAGGCCCAGGCTGTGATGAAGGGCCATGTTTGGGTATGTGGCATTCCTACAGCCAGGGTCTGTGTTGATATCCATGACTTCTGATACCACCAAAGGCCAAGCAAATGCCTGGGGTCTGGGCTGTCACCTAAAGCCAGGTGAGAATCTGAGGCTATGGGGCCATACAGATCTGAGTGGCCTGAACTGCCACAGTGTGCCATGGTGGCATGCAGACCCAGGCTGCAGCTGAGGGCCATGACTCGGTCTGTGGCCTTATAGCAGCAAGGGTCTGTGTGGATGTCTGTGGTTCATGATATCATTGAGGGCCTTGCTGATGCTAGGGGTCTGGTCTGCCACCTGGAGCCATGTTGGTATCCAAGTGCTACATTGTCTCTGGAGTCTTACTGATCAGAGTGGCCTGCGCTGACACCTCAGGCCGAGGTGACATCTAAGTCCAGACCATGCTGGAACCTGAGAGCCTATGCTGCCACCTGGGGCCATGGTGGCATCCAGGTCAGGATTGCTGCCAAGGGCCCTGTCTGTACCTGTGGCCCTACTGCAGTCAGGATCTAAGTCGATGGCCGTGGCTCCAGGTACTATCGAAGGCCATACTGATGTCAGGGTTCTGGGATGCCACCTGGGGCCATGTTGGTGTCCTAGGGCTACTCTGATGCAGGGGCCATGATGATCTAGGTGGCCTACACTGCCTCCTGGGGCCACGGAGACATCTGAGCCTAGGCTGCTGCCTGGGACCAAAATCAGAGTCTGTGATGTCTGTAGCCCATGGTGCCACCAAAAGCCACATGGATACCCAGAGTCTAGCCATATCCTGTGGCCATGTTGGCATCCAAGGGCTGTGCTGCCACTGTCATCTGGGCTGCCATGGTGTCATCTGGGCCAGAGCAGCTGCTGTTGCTGGCTGCTTTCAGGTCCCCAGCAGTCCTGGAGACTTGCAGCATCTGTGCCTCCCACCTGCCGCCTGCCCACACCGCTCGCCAGGGACCAGCCAGCTGCCACATGGCTGGGGACCAGCCACCTTCGTTTGGGGACCTGCCACGCATGGTCTCAACCCAGCAGTCCCAGGCACCCACAGTAAATCCATTTCATTGGTGCCCTGATGAGACTCCTGAACCAGGTTTTTTTTCCTACTGTTGTTCCTTTTGAAAACTACAGCTCCCAGCATCCCCCTGGACTGGAAGCCGCAAAGGCACAGGGCATTTCTCCCAGACGCCCTTGCATTCCCCGTTAAAAGTGGGGATCGCCACGAGCCCCCTCTCTCTCTCCCTCTCTTTCCCTCTCTCCTTTCGTCTCCGCACACCTGTCCCTTCTTGATACCCCTCCCCCATTAAAGTGCACCCACGTGGGACCGCCGCGTGTCTGTGTCTCCTTCCTAACCCCGCACCGCCATGTGTCTCTCATAATGTCTCCACTCTCTAACCCCACAGACAAGAAAGGCAGAAACAAGAATAACAATTGGTGCCGTTGTCGACTCGGGAACCTTTCCGTCCTGGTGCCTGAGGCCTTGACTCTGGGCTTTCTGGCGCCTCCTGGAGCTCGGGGCCTCACCGGGACAAGGTCAGGACCGACAACCTGTGACCACCCCCACGTGTTCAACGCGGCCATCTGTAACCAACAGCAACTAATTCGTGAGTTCACCTGGGTTGGATCGCCTTCCTTTTATTACCCAGAGAGCTCCCGGCTCTCTTTGGAGCGTCCTGGGTAAGGTTGCCGACTCCTCCCCCCTCCCCCCAGCCTTCCACCCTCGGCTAGAACCTGTTTCGGTCTGCGCCTGGAAGTTTGGTGCTTCCAGTTCTCACCCCTCTTTTTCTGATCTTTTTCTGTCCTCTTTACGGGCTTGCTACGGAACGAGCGCCTCTCGGCTGCATGGGCAGCCCCCCAAAAGCTTAACTGTTTCCTCCTAGCCGGGATTGGTTCCCGTCGGAAGCTAGGTTCGGGTCAGTTGGGCTAATAGCACGGCCCTCTCATTGCACGGACGCCTGTAATTAGAGCTGCTGTGTTCGAGGCACCTCCGGTGCCTTCTGCGGATAGTTCCACTGTTCTAGCCATGGGTGCTAAGCCTTCTAAAACAGTTCCCCTGGCCTCCCCATTGGGGCAGCTTCTGGAAGCTCTGAAACCTCAC
>NW_004949115.1:5882975-5884322 GCF_000317375.1 Microtus ochrogaster
CCTCCCAGGTCCCCAAGAAAGTCCCGTTCCAGATCTGCGAGGACTTCGCCTAGCCCCTCCAACAGAGTCCCTCCCAGGTCGGACAAGCAGCTGGAGGCTTTCCCCCGCCACAGGTCACACAGGCAGCTGGAAGCGTCTTCAGACTCCTCTCCGCCTCCTCCCGCCGCCACAGGTCACACAGGCAGCTGGAAGCATCTTCAGACTCCTCTCCGCCTCCTCCCCGCCCTACTCTGCCCCCTCGATCTTCCAAAGCCCCTCTAGGCTCCCGCCATCACTAATCACCAGTCTCCCATTGTTAAAACACCCACACCTAAGGATATCAGGTTCCTAAAAGCCACAGCGGCCCCCTGTCAGATCTGCCAAAAGATAACGGCCCAGAGTTTACTTCCCAGATTTCTCAAAATCTGTCTAAAGCACTTGGAATCCCCTTCCACATACCGTACCACCCTTAGTCTTCAGGTAAGGTAGAACAGACTAACCGCTCTTTAAAGGAAGCTCTCGTTAAGATGTCACAGGAACTCCACCTCAACTGGCTGCCAAGCTTGAAGGAATTCCTCATTGGATTCACCTGTCACATCTTAAACCATTCATCTCCACGGCTCAAGATAATCCTTCATACACGGTAACTCAGACAGGACCTTGTTCTCTTAAGTTCCAAAGGGCACCAGGTTCAGCCCCCTCTACTCCAGTCTAAGGAAAATAGTGGTCCCATCCGTCGCTTAATCCTTCGCTGTGTTAACACACCCTCCCTTCTTTAAATTCATAAATAACCATCCAGCTGTTGTTACAGGTACCATCATCAAATACGGAGTCAAGGGCTCAGGCAGTAAGCAGATTCTCAACAAAGTTCCTTGACATAACAGGTCAGTCGCTGACTGCAGCAGTGACCCCTGAAATGTTAAGAAATAATGGTTAAAATTTATTTTCTTTTAAGACACTTTCTTTAAGCTCCAGGACGCCAGCCCGACCCACCTAAACAAATCAAACACAAGCGGATCATTAACGGAATAAGTATCATTTAATTTTTTATCATTCTTAACCCCAGACCTCCTAAAACTCCCCCACCCCAAGTCTCCCCTTTAATTTTTTTCTCTCTACTAATGCGACTTTTGTCTTCCAGGATCTTAACGACGACCCAGCTACTCAAAAAAAGCCAGACAGATGCGATTTCTTCAATCAGCCACGGCCTCAAAACGCCAGCGGACAGGACATAACCAACAGGACATCACCAGAATAATCAGACACTCCCTGGATCCCTAGACGCCCAAAGCCAGCAGGAAGCAGTCATGAGAGACCGGGCTATGCCCCCATTCCCTACCCTTTAAGACCCCCCCCCCAATTTTTTTT
>NW_004949115.1:5884677-5886024 GCF_000317375.1 Microtus ochrogaster
GATCGGTGAGTCTCCCCCAGTTCTTAACTAAAATTGTGTTTGGACTGACCCGGGGTTAGTCAGTCTGTTCTAGCACTGCAAACTCTGTGCGGTACATTCGACTGGGGACCCAGGGTCCCTCAGATTCTTTCTCTTTTTTTCTACTTCGCTTCTCTTCTCTTTTCTTTTTTTTAAATTTAATTAATTAATTTATTTATTAAAGATTTCTGCCTCCCCACCACTGCCTCCCATTTCCCTCCCCCTCCCCCATCAAGTCCCCCCTCCCTCATCTGTAAAAGGCCACTCAGAGCAGCCTCTGGCCTCTCTGGCTTCTAGTAGCGACTGGATCCAGCTGGGCCTTACCTTCCCTGGGGGGACACTCCCCCATGAGTCTTGCGAAGGTTATGCACTGATTCACACCTTGCCCACAGTCAAGAGACCTCTCACGTCTCACGGTGTGCCTAGTGGTGTTTTGGGAGTTTTCACAATTTCAATTCCAGCCATGGCATGATGCAGTTTTTTTTTGGTTCCAGCCTTTTGCTCCCCTCTGTGGCTTGTGGCATGGCGGCTCAGCCACAGGGCGGATCACACCTCTAGGTCTCTCTTACTAAGTTTAAAATCCCTGCAGCTCAAAAATGTGACTTTTTCATACACCATGTGACCGCTGCCATTTTGATTGGGGTCAGGTGACTTTGCTGCCATCTTGGCTGAGAGCCAGGTCAGGTGACCAAGTTCCGCCATCTTTACTGAGGTATTCCCTGCCTGGTTCTCCAGTGTTAGTTCTGTTACATGGGTGACCTTACCACCGAGCCAGGTCAGGTGTCCAGGTTCTCCCATCTTTACTGAAGTATTCCCTGCATTGTTTCTCAGTTTACTTATTTTTTTTTCACTAAATTCCTCTTGTTGACTCTTTTACATGTCTGTTCTGCACTGTGGCATGCCTTTGGTAGGGCCCACCAAGAGCATCCACTTTCCCCAATTTCTGTTTACTCTGTGTGTATGTGTTCCTACATGTAACTTAAATGCACCTATACTTAATGTTATAATTGTTCATTGCATTTCATTTCGGACTACAAAAACAATAATTCTCGTGATTTAAACTGGAATGTACTTTTAAGTCTCTCACAAAAATACTTTATATTTAATCCTCATTTAAAATATATTAAGCTGTTCTCTACTATTGTCAGTTCTGCCATTAACCTTATTTAGCAAGCAGTTTTTTTCTTCTTTCTGTCTTTTTACGAGTGTAAATCTTACCTGTTAAGTTGTGGAGCTAGTGCAGTCAAGCTCACACTCAGCTCTCCAGACAGATTCTATACTGTAGTTATACCTAATAAACAGCCCTCAACTGCTCAGAGAGCTGGGGAA
>NW_004949115.1:5887114-5902971 GCF_000317375.1 Microtus ochrogaster
AGACAATGCCAACAAATAAGCCGGAAGCAGTCTTGAGAATCCGCTGCCCCAATTCCTTCAACCTTAAAAATTTTAAGCGGTGGTAATCTCCTGCTTTTTATTATAAAAAAGAGATGGGAATGTAATGTTCTGTCTCTTTAAGAGACAAGCCACGCCCACTCCCTTCCTGCTTGCAGTCTCAGCCCCACTCTCTCTCTTCCTGTCCCCTCTCTCAGAGAGGCAGTCTTTTGCCTCTCCTCTCTCCCTCTCTCCCCACTTTTCCTCTTTTCCTTCCCCTCCATAACACCAAAGAAATGTCCAATTCCATTCTGTATGGTATGTCTATCTCTGTGTCCCCCACCTGTTGCCTGTTTGTTGCCGCCAGGGACCAGCCACCTTCCCTGCTGCGTGGTCTCTGGGACTGGCTGCTTTTGGGGCCCCAGCAGTCCCGGAGACTTGCAGCATCTGTGCCTCCTACCTGCCACCTGCCCACACTGCTTGCCTGGGACCAGCCAGTCACCACATGACTGGGGACCAGCCACCTTCGTTTGGGACCTGCCGCATGGTCTCAACCCACAACAAGCAAGCTTCCAGGGACCGCAGCAAATCCATTTCAGATGCTAGGGGGCTCTGGGCCACTACCTTGTTATAGGAGGCTGCTTACTTGTTTCCTGGCCACCCTGACTCCAGAATAATCAACACAGAAACTATAATATCACTGCTTGACCAATCATGTCAGTGTATTGCTGCTAGCTCTTATATCTTTGGTTAACCCATTTCTATTATTTTATATTTTACCATGAGGTTGATAGCCTACCAGCAAGGTTCCAGCTGCCAGCTCACGTCATTCCCCTCTGGCGGCTACATGACATCTCACTGACTCCACCTTCTTTCTCCCAGCATTCGGTTTAGTTTTCCCACCTAGCTCTACTCTGTCCTATCACCGGCCAAGCCAGCTTCTTTATTCATTAACCAATAAGAGCAACACATATACAGAAGGACTTCCCACACCTGTGGCTATGTTGGTATCCATGGGCCTTGCTGCCATGGGAGCCATGCCAATTAGAGTGGCCTGCAAAGCCACATGGGCCTGGCCCAGGCTGTTGCTGTAGGCCATGTCTGGGTCTGTGGCCCCAACAGCAGCCAGGGTCTGGGCTAGTATCCACAGCTCATTTTTCTATAGGAAGTCATAGTAACCATACATGTTGAAATCTGAGGGCTGTGATGATCCAGCCCTGTCCCTCACTGGCCCCAGAATAGCTGGCTCTGCTCCTTGCTAGACACTGCAGCAGGAGAGCTGGCCCCACCCCTGTCATGGGAGAGCTGACACCAGCACTCAGGAGAGATGGTCCCGATCCTCACCACAGGCATGGGAGAGCTGGTCCCATGGCATGGGCCTAGGAGAGCTGACTCTCCTCCTCACCTAAGGGGGTGGTCCCAAAGGCCCAGACCAACCAGCTCGGCTACTACCCAGACCCGTGTCATAGGCCTTGGGTTGGCCCACCCTAACATCTACCCCATTTGTGACCTGCTAGAGTGTGCGAAGGGACTGCCTATGGAACAATAACCACAGGACATCCATGACTCAGGACAACAGCATATCTAAGAGGAGTTTCTATGAGGGCCCAGTGATGATGGTGCACCAGACTCCAGAGGCCTTGAACCAGACCAGAGACTCATTGCAATGGGGCTGATTGGACAAAGGGGTATACTGCATGGCATGTCACAGCTCCTGGTGCCACCCAGAGGAAAGATGAAGGAGTTAGGTGGGGTTTTTTTGGGTTTGGGTTTTTTTTTGGGGGGGGTCATGCTGCAGGGGTGAAGGATGGATAGAGAGGGACTTGGAGGTGAGCAGGATTGGGGTGCATGATGTGAAATTTTCAAAGAATCATGTTTAAAAAGAAAAATCATTCTCTGTAGTGGTGGTGGTGGTGCACGGCTTTTACCGCAGTACTCGGGAGGCAGAGACAGATGGGTCTCCCTGAGTTCAAGGCCAGCCTGGTCTACAGAGGGAGTTGTAGGATAGCTAGGTCTACACAGAGAAACCCTGTCTTGAAAAACCAACACCCATCAAACAACCCTTGTCTGCTAATCTGGCATCTTGGTTATTTTGGGATCAATCTTTTTGAGTGCCTTTTCAGTACAGGACACATTTTCCTGTTCCCTGTGTAAAGCCAATCATTCTGGCTTGTCTCGTGGACATTGTAAAAGCCCTTCTACAGTCTGTGGATATCATTCTGTTCCCATGAAGAGTATTGATATTTTGTTTATGTTTTAGCAGGTAGTCAAGTAGACTGAACTCAGACAGCATCCTCAGCCTCTGTGAAGAACAAGTGGACTTGAGTTCGTTCAGCTTTATCTGGGCTGTTTAGAGATGGTGCTACAGCTACATCATTCAAAGGTCAGCAAGAAACATGGGCAGTGTGTATGCAGAATTTGGGCCCTCCCTATCAGCACCCCCCCAGGACAGACTTTTACCCTCCACTGGTATGATATGAAAATACTGAACTCTCTCCTCTGATCTTCCAGCCAGTAAGGTTCAGTCATGACTTAGGGCTCTGCTGTGTTAAAGACTTAAAACTAAGAGTCTCATCTAGTTCTGACCTCTTCTTTGAAATGCCAGTTTTCTTTCAGTTTCTTACCGCTTCAGGTTACTTGTCAGTTCTTGTATACAGTTTTGTTTTGTTTTGTTTTGTTTTTTTGGTTTTTTCGAGACAGGGTTTCTCTGTGGCTTTGGAGCCTGTCCTGGCACTAGCTCTGTAGACCAGGCTGGTCTCGAACTCACAAAGATCCACCTGTCTCTGCCTCCTGAGTGCTGGGATTAAAGGCGTGCGCCACCATCACCCGGCTGTATACAGTTTTTAAAAAATATTTTTCTCCAGAGTACACAGTTGTTAGACAGTTTCCTAGGAGCTCCTTGGGCACAACCCATGTGGGCTATGCTACAGCCGTGACACATACAGCGTGAACACTCCAGTACTGCAGCAAAAATGCTACCTAGGATCTATGTGTTTGACTCGGATGGTGGGACTTGTTACAACAGGCTTTGTAACCACGTAAGATAAAGGTGATGAAATCCCAGAGAACCTAGACAACAATGAGGACCCTAAGAGACATGCATGGATCTAATCTACACGGGAGGTAGAAAAAGACAAGATCTCCTGAGTAAATTGGGAGCATGGGGACCTTGGGGGAGGGTTGAAGGGGAGGGGAGAGGAAGGAAAGGGAGCAGAGAAAAATGTAGATCTCAATAAAATCAATAAAAAAGAAAAAAAAGATAAAGGTGATGGCATTTTCAACTGGCATGCTTGAAGAGCAGGAAATATGATAATTGTCCACTTGGGGATTTTCGTTAACTCAGATGGCCTCCCCATAATCAGGTGGCATTCCTCTGCAAGCTGAGTACCTGTCCCACGAGCAGCTTCAAGGATCAAATATTCCCTGTGCTAATATCTCGGAGTTTTTAAAAGCAATGTTAAGCTTGTAGTAAACTGTGATTTCTCTGCAGTCTGTAGGTCAAATGGACAGAGCAAGACTCCCACACAACCCTCTGCCGGCTATGGTGTCTATGATAGGAAGGAGTGGATAAACAGACACGCTTGAAGATGGATGAGTGACCTGAACACAACCAGCATAATGACAACAGTTGGCATGCTGCCGTGAATAGGGCATATCCTACCTGGTCCTACCCCTAGATCACAAGCTACAAGTCGTCAAGGCTGCTGAGATAGGGTGACGCAGTTTGCTCTAGGGATGAGCTTTCACAGAGGTTGTCCAAACCCAAGTGGTCAATCTTAGACACATGCAAACCAATAAAGATAAATGTACTTAGGCCATATAAACATGTGTGTACCCACATACAGATGAATATACATATAGTAAGAGCAGTTAAAGCACAGGCCGTGAATTAGGGAGGGGGAACAGAAGGGAAAGAGGGGAGTGATGTACATGCAGTACTCATGTACAAAAATATCCAAAAACGTAAATAAACAGTATGTTGTAAGATGCCTTCCAACTTTTGCTTTGGCCTTTTGGTGCCATGAACACCAATGTAAAGCTAACTACCTTGCTAATCAGGACAAGTGGAGGGGCCCTGAGATGACAGGCATTTGAAGGAGGCCATCTGAGTTCCTCCAGGCCACTTAGCCACCTAGCTGGGTATCCTAGAGTGACCCAGTAGATGGGAAGCCGAGTAATTTTACAGTAAGTCTCACCCAGATTTCTCACCTACACAGACAGTCATGAGTACAATAAGTTATTGTTTTAAGACCCAACTTAGGGAGTGGTTTATTCATCAACAATGTAGAACTAGGACATTGGATGTTGCAGTAGCAGCTTGAAGGTCACATACAACTAAGAGAGCAATTTTCTTTTTTAAATTCTTCCATAATTATATCCTGAGCACAGTTTCCCCTCCCTCCACTGCTCCCCACACCTCTCTGCCCCAAATCTATACCCCCTTCATTTCCCTTCAGAAAAGAGCAGGTCTCCCAGGGATAGCAGCTGAAAACGGCATAACCATTGCTGGTGGGAGTGTTTTTCTTAATAGGAGTTTGGCAAAATAGTTGTTTTGCCTTCATGTGTACCACAATGCATGCTTGGTGCCTGCAGAGCCAAAAAAAGGTATTAGAGTTACAGATATTTGTCAACTATCATGTGGGTGCTAGGAATTGAATCTGGGTCCTCTGGAAGAGCAGGTGATGCTCTTAACTGTTGAGCCATCTCTCCAGCCCCCAAAGGAACTTTTTTAGAATGATGAAAGATACTTGGGAATGTGTCCATGTGAATAGGGAGCTTCTCTATGATGATGGTAGGTCTTTGGAAATGTATATATGTTAATAGGGAAAAGCTAGGAGAAAGAAGCCTAGAGATGTAGAGGAGGGAGGAGAGGGCTGATGTATGAGGTATCTAAGAAGGGAAGATGAGAACCACGCTCTGGGCATAAGAAGCTTCTAAAGAAAGATGCTTTCTCTCCCATGGATCTATAAAATTATGAGGCTGCCCCATGTAGTAAAGAGAATATACAAAGGTTAGATAGAAATTAATTAGTACCCCAGGAATGGTCAACATGTTCCTTAACAGGATTACTTACAAGCCAGAAAGTAACTGATATATATCAGTTTTATGTGTGTGTGTGTGTGTGTGTGTGTGTGTGTGTGTGTATGTGTATTTGGACTAGCAACTGTGTCACCTTCTGCTAAAGCCATTTGTGAACATTAAAGCCACACCTCCACATAGTTGAGCTGGTCTGGACTCAATCGGCTTTCAGAATAATAGAGGCTTTTAGTTTGGGTTGTGGTATATAACTGTATCATATAAACACTTTGCCTTTGATAGTGACAGACTTCACATTCTAATAAGAAAATGATGTGTCCAGGGAAAGTGGAAAAGCAACTTTGTTTAATAACAACCTCTTTTAAATCACCTATTTTAGAAAATTATAACCATATATAAAATTAGACAAACTAGCACAATGAACCTGCATATATCTACCATCCACCTTCAATAATTATTAATTTCTTAAAAACAACAAAGTCCGAAAGTAAGACCTATAAATTCAGTATTAGGGAGGGTGAGACAGGATAATTGCAAGGCCAGCCTGGACTGCATGATGAGTTTCAGGTAAGTCTGAGATATAAGGAGAACCTGTCTATAAAAACATAAAGATAAGAAATAATTAGCAATTTTTGCCCATAATTTAAATGATACACATATCTTATTATATCCATAGATGATCCTCATTATTCAAAACTTTTATATTTATGCCTTGGCCTGTTTGCTAGAATCTGTCTCTGCTCCCATAGTTAGTACTTGTGGTACTCTCACGGTAGTTCATGGACCTACACAGAGAGGGCCAGGCACTTGATTTTTTCAGCTGAGGTGGAATAGGGAACACACTGCTTTTCTCCTATCTGGTATTTCACTGTGTCCTTTTCATGGTCTTTTTATGCCATGTTTTATGCCTTTTGTTGGTGATTTCATTGCTTAATGAAGCCACTGATAATAATGTTAACCCAGAGAGGTGTGCTGTATCTTATGGAGACTATGTATGATTAGATAAGTTTCACTCTGGCATGAGCTATCATGTTTTTGGCTATGATTTTGTAAGTTGTGAATCAGCAATCATGTACTTCTAGAAAAAGAAAGAAGAAAGTTGCCAACCTATGCATGAGACTGCTCAGATAAGTGAAAATGGTTTTTTTGGGGGGAATAGTGTGTGTGTGTGTGTGTGTGTGTGTGTGTGTGTGTGTGTGTGTGTGTATGTACATACGTGTTTGTAGGCCAGAGGTCGACATTGAGTGTCTTAGTTACTGCTCTATTTCTGTGAAGAGGTACCATGAACAAGGCAGCATGTAAAATAGATCATTTAATTGGGGTCTTGCTTATAGTTTAAGAGGGTGAGTCCCTAACCATCATGGTGGGGAGCATGGTAGCCGGCAGGAACCTGTGGTACTGGAGCAGTAGCTGAGAGTTTACTTATTATGCACAAGAATCAGGGAGGGAGGAAGGAGGGGGGAGGGAGGGATGGAGGGAGGGGGAGAGAGAGAGAGAGACTGAGACTGGGCTTGCCATAGTCTTTTGAAACCTCGAAGCCTGTCCCCAGTGACAAACTTCCTCCAACAGGGCCACACTTCCCAATTCCTCCCCAAACTGTTCCACTAACTAGGGATCAAGCATTTGAATCTATGAGCCTGTGAAGGCCATTCTCATGCAAACTATTGTAGGGCCATATTATACAGGTCCATATGTTTACATTGTATGGCGGCCAGACTTTTAGTCCACAGTTTGCACCTGGCCACACAGAAGGTGGTCACCTAGCCTTTCCAGACAAACTGATGCCATCCTAAACAAAGGGTCAGGATATACAAATGTTGCTCTGCTCCTTTGCGATTCTGGGAGATCACCTGGGGAAGAGGTGTGAATTCACTCTACCTGACAGAGCAGGCATAGATCGTAGATCGGAAGACAAGACAGAGCAGGCATAGTTAGGAAGATGTGACAGAGTGGGCATAGAAAGGTGTGGACGTGACCAAAGTCATTCGCCTGGATACCTAGGAAACAAAATGCTAATAAATTTCCCCCTCACTTTACATTTTGGTAAAAAAGCTGTTTGAAAAATAAACGTGGGTGGGACTGGAGAGATGGCTCAGAGGTTAAGAGCATTGCCTGCTCTTCCAAAGGTCCTGAGTTCAATCATGGTGGCTCACAACCATCTGTAATGGGGTCTGGTGCCCTCTTCTGGCCTGCAGACACACACACAGACAGAATACTGTATACATAATAAATAAATATTTAAAAAAAAATAAATACAGGTAAGTTTTTAGGATGGAAACTCAGGATTTCATGAGGGATCACTAAAAACTTGGTCTCGATAAAAAGATGTGAGTTGTGTCTTTAGTCTCATGCCTCCCCACTGGTCTGAGAAATAATTTATGGCCTGGGCTGGTCCCGGACCCTGACAAACTACCATACATTCCATCTTTTTTTTAAAATTTATTTATTTATTAAGGATTTCTGCCTCCTCCCTGCCACCGCCTCCCATTTCTCTCCCCCTCCCCAAATCAAGTCCCACTCCCTCATCAGCTCGAAGAGCAATCAGGGTTCCCTGACCTGTGGGAAGTCCAAGGACCGCCCACCTCCATCCAGGTTTAGTAAGGTGAGCATCCAAACTGCCTAGGCTTCCATCTTATTTTTTGAGACGGGAACTCTCAGTGAACCTGTAGCTCTCAATGGGACCCCAGGGACCCTTGTATTTCTGCCTCCACAGAGCTCTGGTTGTTTGGCATGGGTCCTAGGGAGCTCAGGTTGTCGCATTCACTTTGCTGACTGAACTGTATTACCCCAGCCTCACTACAGTTCTAATTTGCATTTCTAATGGCTAAGGATATTGAACTTTTCAGCCAATTAATTTTTAAAATATATTTATTGAGCCAGGTGGCAGTGGCACATGCCTTTAATCCCAGCACCCGGGAGGCAGAGGCAGGCATATCTCTGTGAGTTCGAGGCCAGCCTGGTCTACAGAGGAAGTTCTGGGACAGCCAGAGCTGTTACACAGAGAAACCGTGCCTCAGAAAACAATGTATTCGAACTCACAGAGATCTGCCTGGTCTACAAGGGCTAGTTCCAGAACAGGACAGGAACCAAAAGCTACGGAGAAACCCTGTCTCGAAAAAAAAAAAAAAAAAAAAAAACCAATGTATTTGTTAGTTTATTTGTGTACTGTGTGTCAGTGAGGTTGTGTGTGTGTGTGCATGTGTGTATTACATGTATGTGGAGGTCAGAGGGTAACTCATGACACTGAATAAGATCATTAGGTTTGGCAGCAGGTGCCTTTACCTGCTGAGCCATCTTTCTAGCCCCTTAATTTAGTTTTTTAATTCGTGTATAAAGTAACAGTTCCATTAGGGCATTTTAGAACAGCTTTTTTTGTTGACTTTCCCTGCCCAGTCTTCTTCCTCATCCCCACTTTGTACCTTCCATCCGGTCTTCCGGTTTTAACTCTCATGTCATGTATTCTAATATCGTCCTCATTCTCCTTCCTTCAAACCTTTTTTCTCATTAATGGACTCTTTAAAGTGTTATTATTATATGCTATTTATACATAATAATGGGTCTCCTTATGAGCATTTTTATAATGTACCTAATGTGTTTTGATCATATTTACCCTGTATGCTCTTTTGTCCCACTCTACTCCAGCCTTCTTTCCACTTTCATATTTCATCTGGGACTCAATGAGTGTAATTAGGGTTGTTGATAGAAACACTGTGAGAGTTTGTTTACCAGAGCGTGGCCACATGACTGGAAAAAAAAACTCTCCCTCCTCTGTCAACATTAACTACATTTAAGTCCTCAGGAAGGGGTAAAGTCATGGTCCTGTTTCTAGTTTCATGACCTGTACCCATAGTCCCACAAAAATGTTATTTTCTTCTTTTGCTGTCCAAGTCATTTGCCCTGTATTTCTAGAGTTGGAGTTCTAGGTAATCAGCCTTCTTTTTTATGTATAGCTGGCAACAATTTTTCTCCCATCCCATAGGCTATCTCTATTGAGTTTTTCCCTTGTGTAAAAGCTTTATAATTTCATGATGTCTCACTTGCGAATTCTTGGGATTATTTCCTGTGATACTTGAATCTCTTTCAGAAAGTTTCTGCCTATGCCTATATCTTAAAGGAACACAGAACAACAAACACCTTTATTCCATGAACTCCACAGATGGTTTATTTGGCTTTCTGGGCTTTGATCTTCCTCAGCTGCTCCTTGCCCTGAACTGCATAGCCATTTGCTCTATCACACTGAGCCCAGTCTTGATGCAATATAGCCAAGAAGCTTACCCTGCTGGAATTTATGGGTATCTCTTGAAATGTGGCCCCTATGTTTTTCTCCAGCACCTTCGTAATTTGATCCAGCTGAATTAATTTTTGTTCAGTGTGAGAGTCACAAATCTACTTTATTTAATTTATAGTTTCCCCAGCACTATTTGTGTGTGTTTTGCTCTTTTGTTGACAATCAAGTGGTTGTAGCTGCATGGTTTTATTTATGGGTTTCCTCTTCTAGTCCACGTCTGTTGTACAAAAGCTTTTGTTGCTTTTGTAGCAGAATTTGAAATTAGATATTGGGATACTTCTAGCAATGTGCGTTCTGCTTAAGAATGCTTTGGCTAATTCAAGGTCTTTGGTGCTTTCTTAAGAATTTTAGGATATTTTTTTCTACTGTGGAGAACATTGTTGGAATTTTTATGGGAATTGTATTGACTCTTTATAAGTGTAATAATTTAAATACTAATATGATGTTATAGATTTGATTTTCAGATATGTTCTCCCGGTCTATAGCTTAGATTTTTGTTCTAAGTCTTTTCTAGAAAAAGGAGTTAATTCTGTTTAACTCTGATTTAAAAAATCATGACCTCATCTGCCCATGTTCAGAGAACCTGATTGAAGCTGAATTCAAAAGTAATAAACAAAACAATGAACTAATTTGTTCAGCAGAGAGAGTTTCAAGGCAGGATAGCATTGAGGCTGGAGTACCCTTGTAGTGAGAAGAAGCAACAAGTCAAGCAGAAAGATAGGACAAATGTGCAGTTTGATGAGGAAACGAGTACCTAAACCTAGCATGCATCACAGTGCTTCCTTGCTCCAGAATGGATGCAGAGGGAAATGTTTCCCCAGGGTCACCATCAAAGGCACACGTAAGCCACTCAAACTGTGTCTGCATAATCATTCACTGGAGTTCTGCTTTTGCAGGCATAGAAGAAGCAAGTGCAACTGAGTCATGAAGACTTGCTGCTCCAAGGTTCTGGAAAGCACCTGAATCCTGGCACTGTGTGGTATGGTTGAATTCTTTGGAAAGAGACCCAGGGAAGCCATTTCATGGAGCTGGGAAGGTAAAGTCTAAATGATAGCAGAGACCAGGATGTTGGAAATTCTAGAACTGTGCTTATCCACCGAGGAAATCTTGCAAGCAGAAAGTGGAACAGGCCCAAGACAACAGTCCCCTGTGCTGTAGGTGACAGAACTGGTGCTGGTGCTGCCCAAATTTCGAGCTCAGACGACTCTATCATGAGTTCTACATGCTAGACATGGAGCTGTAGGATTAGGTAGTTGTTCTGCTGCATTTTTGGTTAGCTTTAATCCAACCTTTTCTTGCTATTCTCCTATTATTTCCCCTTTATGATAGGGATGTTTATTTCTTTATTATTATATATTAGAAGTATTCAACTTGTGCTTTGATTCTATAGGTGCTCAAAGTTAAAGGGTAGGCTTGACTCTCAGAAGAGAATTTGAGTTTTTGAGCAGAGCTGTAGCTGTGAAAGGCTGTGGGAGATAGACCAAATGCATTCTGACATTAGCATGAGACTTTAGGAACGGGGCTAAGGTAATATGTTTGGTTGTTGGGTTGACAGGAGTGGAATTGAAATGATTAATTTTCATTGCCAATTTAATAGAATTTAGAATTACCTATGAGACAGCTCTGTGCTTGTGTGTAAATGCAATTTTAAACAGATTTACCTTAGAAGGAAAAATTTTCCTTAAATAAAGTCTAATATGTTCTTTAGTTTGTTCTTAGTCTTTTCTAGAACAAGGAGTTAATTCTGTTAACTCTAATTTAAAAAATCATGACCTCATTCTTCCCATGTTCGGAGAACCTGATTGAAGCTGAATTCAAATGTAATAAACAAAAAAATATGAACTATGAGCTGGAGTCCCAGACCAAATAAAAAGGAGAAAGTGAGAGGAGCACCAGCATCCATCTCTTTGTTTCTTTCTTCTATTTACGTCAGGTGGGTGTGTTTCTGTTTGTCTGTTTATTGGTTTTCTATTCATTTCTAATTTGTGTCTTATGTAACCCCAGTAGCACAATCTCAATAGATGCTGTCTATATAATAAATAGTAATATCTGCTAGAGTGATTATCCCTAGTTTATTCATTCGAATATGTTTTGGCTATTCTCATGTCTTTACTTTTCCTTATATGTTGTGGAATAAACTTGGATATATCTATGAGAAATCTCATGAATTTTTGATAGTAATTATATTATACTATATATACTTATATAATTATATAGAGATCATTTTGAGAAAAATGCACCTTTACTATGTTAACTATTCTCTGTTGAGTCATATTCTCACTATATACTTCAGCCTTCTAATGTGCTGTGTAACACAGGGTGACCTTGAGCTAATGGCAGACCTGTCTTCGTCTTCTGAGGTCTGAAGGTGTGTGCCACCATGCTATGCAAAAGCAGGGTACAAATGTGGTATCTTTTCTGTCATTTTGTATCTGTCTCCTTTACTTTGAGTTATTGAGTATTCTTGTGAATGAATAATATGTCTCTCCATTAAAAATAATCATTGCTTATTTACTTTTATCAGGATTTTATAGGAATGATTACATTTAGAAAAACTAAGTAACTTCATCTCAGATTAGAGTAGAAATGCTGCTTGGTCTTTGAATGCTGCAGCCCTCCCTTTGCTCATTTGTGATAATAGCTAACTTATTAGGTCATTGTGAAGATTTAAAGAAACAATGCAGGTTTGAGCCCTGTCTCTGACATGTTTACTTCACTCTTAACTTTTCACCCATACTTTCTTGTTGCACTCTTGAGTCCTCATCTGTGAACCCATATGCAATAATAGTTAAGAGAACTGGTTGCTCTTCCAGACGACCTGGGTTCAATTCCTAGCACTCACAGGGCAGCTCACAATTATTTATAACTCCAATTCTATGGGATATAGCATCCTCAACACAGACATACATGCAGGCAAAACAATCATGCATATAAAATAAAAATAAATTATTTCCAAGCAAAATTAATCCAACACAGTTTGAGAGATTATAGGTGAAGGAGATTATTTAAGACCGAACAATTTCTTTTTGTTGTTGTTTGGGGGTTTCTTGAGACTATGTCTCACTATGTAGCTCTGGCTGGCCTAGAACTCATAATACAGACCAGATTGGCCTCAAACTCTCAGAGATGCACCTTCCTCTGCCTCCTAAGTGCTGGGATTATAGCTGTATACCACAGTGTTAAAACATGAACAGAGACAGATGTGGTCTACAGAGTGAGTTCCAGGACATCCAAGGCTACACAGAGAAACCCTGTTTTAAAAAAAACAAAGTAATTAATTAATTAGTTAATTGATAAATAAATAAAATAAAACATGACAAGTCTTGAAGCTGGTTGATGAGTAGATGAAGTTTCCTTACACTATTCTCTAAACTTTTGTGTGCTTGAACATAAAAAGCAATTTGTATAATCATTTGAAAACTTGAAATTTGGAGGATTTCATAAAGCTGAATTTATTCTTACATATTAATGTCTCTAGTAGCTCAGAGGTAAAAGAATATTAAAGACAAGTTAGGAAATGAGAAAGAGGCCTAAATGTGAATCAGTGCTATCTAAGTAGGTCATGCCAAGGACTGCCCCCCCTCTCCTCTCTACTAGGACAGATGATATATATTTTACCTGCTCAAACATAAAACAAAAAATCATCTTTAACTGACTTGTGCATACCACATATTCCATACTTGTATTAATACAGATATATATGTTACTTTTAAAAGTTTGTGTATTTTCAGAACAAGGGTATCAAACATTGATGAAAATGGATAACCCAGGTGATCCAACATCTCAGAGCATCTCTGTTGCAATTTCCTCATAGTTCTGCAACCAGAATAGTTTCAGAGCTGCTGACTGAGATGGCCCAGCCTCACAGATTACTCCAGCCAGGACTCCAAATAAGCCTTACACTTTCCCATTACATAGAGATTGGACAAGTAATACAGCTAACTCTCCCAGGACTTGACCATTATCACACTTTCCCCAGAGTACTCTAAAGATATCAGTGCCCCCAGACAATAGGAAACAGTCTAGAAAACATGACACCAACATTCTCAGGAGATGGGATGGGTGATTTTTGGTCATTCAGTAGGTTATGGATGTTATTCACAGAAAAGTCTGTCAGATATTCTAGGCTTATAAGCTAATGATAGATACCCCATGTTGCAGAGGAACCTTGGATGATTGCCCAGGCAGCCAACTATTTCTACCATTTCTTATAGTTTGGAAGTTGTTTTCAATGCACTTCCTGTTTACTCAGGTAATATAAAGACTCCTTCTGGAGTCTTTGATGGAATTGAAGTTTAGATAGTCATAGTTATAGTTTTCCTTAGTTATGATAGAAGATAAATTAGATACAGAACTTTGGACTAAATACTGGAGTATTTTCTCCAAAATTGCCAAATACAAATGAATTGAACATTGCAAATATAATTCTTACCTGATAATTGTTCTTATTGTGTATAGTTTTATCATGTTAAAGTAAAATTTTTCCTTTTTATTTAGACAAAAATGAGGAAATGTTGTGGAATAGTCTTTTTGCACACTGTGAACATGTGTCTTTACCAAGGTGCCTTCTGATTGATTTAATAAAAAGCTAAATAGTCATTATGAGGCAGGAGATATAGGTGGAAAAGTGAGAGAGAGAGAGAACTCTGGGAAGAAAAAGGGCAGAATCACCAGCAGACAAGAGGAAACAGGCATGAGAGAAAGGACATAAAAATCACAAGTCATGTGACAATGCATAGATGAATAGAAATGGGTTAATTTAAGTTATAAGGCCATCTATCCCTAAAATGCTAATTAGACATGTAATAGTAAAATGAAGAGAGAGAGATTTATTCAATGTGACCATATTGAGAAGAGGAATAGATATCCTCAAGTCTATCTATCTCTTTGGCACTCACCTGAGTTTTAGGTTTAAATGGAGGAGGAATGGGGCAAAGGGCAGGAGGTATACATAATAAAGCAGGTCTTCTCTAAATGTGGCCTAGTTTACCATATTGCCTCAATTCTGGTTCCGCAGGGTGTTTTGAAGAAGTCCTTATTGCTGTAACTGCTTGAAAAATTCAATCTGGTTCACTGGAGTTAGTTATTTCTGTACTACCATATATCTTTGCTCTCATGGAGAATTCCCTCATCTAAGGAATCATCTTTCCTGTGAAGTTCTGCTGTTCTTAGAATCCATGGTGACTTTATGTTTAGGGTGCTGACTTGTCTCTGTACATTTAGCCTTGAAGAGGGGGAGTGCATAGAGGCACTCCTTGAGTGATTAACATGCCTATGTGAAGAGGTTAACAGGTAACCTAAAGGAAAAGGGGACAGGCATAAAATGAAGGCAGAAACTCCAGGTTTTCTCCTCTTGGTATCTTCCTGTTAAAGAAGGTACATATTTTTCTTTTAATTATTTTGAGATTATGTAGCCCATGTAGCTATGTAGCCCTATGTAGCTGTCCTGGAATTCTCTATATAGACCAGGCTGCCCTTGAACTTGCCTGTCTCTGCCTCTAGAGTGCTGGGATAAAAGCACACCCCACTACACTCAGTTAGTACATATTTCTTAAATAAAGGATAATTCAGTGTCCCACAAAGTAAAATAAAAATGATCAGCTTTGCATCATATTTGCCAAAATGAAAATTCACACACTTTCAGATTTGTGTAGTTAAAAGGATGGGGAAGTAAGACAAGATGAGTTACAGAGTAGATTTTCAAATCAGTGATCTACACTGAATCTCCCAGGTAACTGCAAAGAAAAGAATGACAATAGTGGCAATAGAAAAAAATAGCGTGTATTTCTTTCTAAAATTATCTACTTTCTGAGTGAAATTATGTCTGCATATAGTGTAAACGTGAGAAACTCACCCAAAAACATAGCATAAGACTGAGAAAAAGGTGAGCAGCTGGTATAGTAAGTCCTTCTGTTTATGTGTTGCTTTTATTGGTTAATGGATAAATCTGTTTTAGCCAGTGGCTTAATAAAATAGAACAAGGTAGGAATTCCATGCAGATAGAAGAGGAAAGAAGATGGAGTCAGGGAGAAGCCATGTAGCTGCCATAGGAGACAGACACCTCTGCTGGAGCCTGCTGAAACTTTACAAGTAGGCCACAACCTCGTGGATTAATGGAAATGGATTATCTTAGAATATAAGAAAATATGCTTAAGCTATTGGCCAAACAGTATTGCAAATAATCAAATAATATAGTTTCTGTGTAATTATTTCAGGTCTGAGTGGCCAGGAATGAACAAGGAGCGTCTGGCAACAGATTGGCACCCAATGTGGCCAACTAAATCCACTTAAAACCTGAGACAGCTTGGGAAGAAATTCTAGACACACACACACACACACACACACACACACACACACACACACACACACTAAGTTTAGGGCAGCTTCTTGCTCTGTTTGCTGGCGGTAAGCAGAGATACTGCTCCTTAAGAGGTTTCCTGACTCAGCTTTAGTGTCAAGAACTGTGCTGCTTCTTTAAGGGAAGGCCTCTTGATTCATGCTAGTTACAGGAACAGTTCTGGCTCTTTTGGCGGGG